>NC_090246.1:86144199-86356699 GCF_037325665.1 Littorina saxatilis | reverse complement strand
TTCAGTACTGGCCGGGTGTCCAGTTTCAGTACTGGCCGGGTGTCCAAGATGATGTTGGCTACCTATCACTAAGAAGAAGAAGAAGTATGATGTGTTTACAAGCATTGCTCAGTCATTGTTGAATCTGTTTACCTTCCACATGAAAAAAGACCTACTTCATCTAGGGCGATTTTTAACCTGTAAATAATTTACTCAGACATTAAGATTTGGAATGGGAGAAACGATCAGTGTAGCTGTAAGTGAGGAGTGCAACCGAAATGACCGCCATATTGGGTTACTTCAAACTTCCAAGAAAACTTTTACGTCTGTGTCTTTGAAAATGTAAAGAGAGTTCATCAACGCCTTCAGACTACAATGTTCATTCACGTGTTATTGTGTAGAACCAAGTACATACCTTCTTAAATCATTTAGAGATTCTTCCATGGTTTCTTTCGTTTTGGTTCGCGCGCTGATGTGTTCCCGGAAGGTGCGCTTGGTGCGCATCAAGGGAGCTAACTTTTCTCTTCTTTCGTTTTTGCCACAAGGGGGAGGTCACCTCCTTGTTCTCTGTAACAACTGAACATTCCGATATATTCCTACCCCAGTTTTCTTGATTTAGGTACTGCTGTGTTTCTAATATTCTCTGTTCTCTTTTTCTACCATGTTCTTTGTGTGTTATACGACTAAATATCTTAGAAGGGCTGTAAATCAAGTAATTAGTTGACTTCCAGTAATTTCATGGTGACATATATAATTATATAGGTAGCCTATTGCCTTCCGACCAGACATTTGACAGCAAAACGAACCTACAGAATTACCAACTATAAATACAGCAATTCAAGTGAACTCACGCACTAACTCACCGTAACCAGTAACTCAGTGCGGCTAGTAACTAATGGATTCATTGATCACTGAGTTGACACTGCGATTGACGACTCAGTGACTGACCGGTGTCACGATTTCATCTTTCGCCTGTGTACATATTTCCCCCTCGATATATACTCAAGACTGAAATGTTGTTTCCTGGTAAAATTAAGAAGTGAAATTATTTATGGACGAAAAGCATGTCAGTTTCTTGCATGTGAAGAAAATTGGTGGTTAAATGTAATAGATTTCACCCCCAAAATCGATTTATTCGAAAACGTGTACCGAGTGGTTACGTCCCTTGAGTAAGAAGGGAAACATTTTAAAATGAATCAAATTTCTAAGTTAAATAAAAAAAAATTGGTTGGACAAATTTGGCCCCATGAATGTAAGGTACACAAGGTCGCTCATCAGTACTATCGAAGGGTGGTTTTGTTCAGTGTAGAGTTTATACTAGATCAACGAGGCCGAGAATCGAAATATCACCACGGCGAAAGATGACTGAAAACGTCACACCTGCTGGCTGACTGACTCAGTAATTGACTGAAGTTTGTGAGGCTGACTGACAGCGATGACTTACAGACTCAGCGACATAGAAAAGAAAGGCAATTCAGTCAAGTTATTAACAACTGAGTCGCAGCGATACTCAAACATTTAGACAAAGTCAGTAATGATGAAATCATGAGTCAAAACTAATACAGTGAAGTAGGCCTATTCACCGAAACCCGTCGTCCTAGATTACGTATTACGTATAAGGGGGACCTAATTTGCACAAAACATCGTTTTTCATGTGTGTGTGTGTGTGTGTGTGTGTGTGTGTGTGTCACGGGTGGCCGGGTGTGTGTGTGTGTGTGTGTGTCAGTGTCAGCCTATGTGTACGGTGTGACGGTGTGTGTGTCGTGTGTGTCACGTGTGTGTGTGTGTGTGTCACGGTGAGTGTGTGTGTGTGTGTGTGTGCCACGGTGAGTGTGTGTGTGTGTGTGTGCAGTGTGTGGTGTCAGTGTGTGTCAGTGTGTGTGTGCAGTCAGTGTGCGTGTATGTATGCATATGGTGTGTGTGTGCAGTGTCAGTGTGTGTGTGTGTGTGCCGATGTGTGTGTGTGCTGTGTGTGTGTGTGTGAGTGTGTGTGGGTGGTTGTGTGTGTAGTGTGTCTGTGTGTTTTTTGTTTTTTGGGTTATTTTTAAGCTTAATACCAATTCGGAGTACATAACATATCCATATGATTCAGAAAAAAATAAAGAATCCAATAAAATAACATTTGTGTCTTTTATTGCGATTTTAATTAGCAAATTAATGAACTGTTTTTTCAGTAAACTTCGAAGCTGAACTTGCAATTCCAACGAAGAATTTTTGACCAAAATTTCAATCAGTTTTATTTTAGGTCGCAACAACGATGGGTATGTGCGATTACCCAAACTGGGCGACCGACATTTTGTTTTGTTGCCTCTAGACCTTTTTGATTTCAGTTACCTATTTTTTTTAATTTTTAGCAGTGATAGACGGATAAAGTGGCTCTTCCGTTATAGGTGAAGCCTGTGTGCATGCAGTTACTTTTCATTGAAGTCCGTCATACGTCTGTCCATCCGTCCAGCTTGATTTTTATTTGACATTTCTTTTAAACTGACCTGCTTTGTGTTTTAAAGACTGTCACATGGCAACCACGTGGTCACACACACACACACACACACACCACTGACACACATGCACGCATGCACACCGGCACACACGTGACACACACACACACACACGCATCATACACACACACGCGGCACGCACAGACACACTGCACACACAAATACGGCACACACACCCACACACACACATTGACATACACTCCGTGACACAAACACACACACAAACACACGCACACCGGCACACACACACACACACACACACACCGTGCACACACACACACACACACACACTGGCACACATCATGTTGACACACACACACACACACCGTGCACACACACACACACACACACACACACACACACACACACACACACACACACACACAAATCAACAAACTTCACTTCAAATGCATTCAATGAATCTATTCATAGAAAACTGTGTACTCAACTTTGTCTGATGCAGACAAATCATCGTTCGTTAGGAACACAGATGACACAAAATAATATTTACATACGTACAGACAATCAGTCCAGCCTATAATTACAATAACAAGATATAGTCGTTTGTATAGGTTCATCTAACGCTGATTCAAACGAGACTGAAAGTCGCTTAATCGTTCGCTTCTTCTCATTCTCTCATATATGTGTCAAGAAACTGGTCCCGAATAACTGTCACTTCGTACGTGATCTACCCTGTTGTTGTCTATACATATCATGTTAATATAAGATGTGTGGTAGGTTGTTGACAGAACAGGGTTTTTTTTGTCACCCAATTCGATATGAATAAAAAGCCGTGAAAATAATGACAAAAAGTACTAATTTCCATTTGTGAGTAGAACTAACTCAAACGCAAAACAAACTGGCAACTAACTGACTGAACTGGAAACTGAAATGAATGACGTAGAATTAGAACTCAGACGGAATTGCTGTTAAGAAAGCAATAAACTTAAAGCTTGTCAAGAAAAAGTAATGCTTTGAGTAGTGAGTTTTTGAGAGTACTACTGAATATTCACTCAATAAATGCTGTACATGTATAAACAATATCCCATAATGTAAATTATGAAAAAATATCCAGTAATAATGTAGCCGTGTGGCGATTTCATGTACTGTTGTCCCTACCCCCCGCGGGTTAGGGGGAGTCCCATATTGGTTGGGACGAGAAAGAATTTACCCGATGCTCCCCAGCATGTCGTAAGAGGCGACTAACGGATTCTGTTTCTCCTTTTACCCTTGTTAAGTGTTTCTTGTATAGAATAATTATAGTCAATTTTTGTAAAGATTTTAGTCAAGCAGTATGTAAGAAATGTTGAGTCCTTTGTACTGGAAACTTGCATTCTCCCAGTAAGGTAATATATTGTACTACGTTGCAAGCCCCTGGAGCAAATTTTTGATTAGTGCTTTTGTGAACAAGAAACAATTGACAAGTGGCTCTATCCCATCTCTCCCCTTCCCCCGTCGCGATATAACCTTCGTGGTTGAAAACGACGTTAAACACCAAATAAAGAAAAAAGAAGAAATGTTGTCCCTCTCTTTCACTCCCAGTCTATTATCTTCCCCTGACCCAAGTTGTGTCTCCCGCTAGGATTATTGTGTGTTGTAGCTAATTGTAGGTGTGTATGGAGGCTGTTTTCTTATTGGTTGATTGTTTGAACGAGAGCGCGCGTGAGTCAGAATAATAGCGTGGGCTAGAAGAGTACCCGGTGTGATTTCGAAGTGTGAAGACGTGTCAGTGTGCGTATCTTGGATTGTGATGTTTTAGTTGTAGTTGAACGATGTTTGTGTTTCTGTAATAATCAATGCAAGTAGTATA
The DNA here is from genome assembly GCF_037325665.1 of Littorina saxatilis. NCBI lineage: Eukaryota > Metazoa > Mollusca > Gastropoda > Littorinimorpha > Littorinidae > Littorina > Littorina saxatilis. Next base: position 86,352,412 of record NC_090246.1, on the reverse strand, counting down.
GTTTGGGCCATTATAACTGTATTTTGGCGAAGGAGTGATTCGAGGATTGTCACTTTAGAGAGACTTTGTGTGTGTGTTCAGTTGAACAAACGTTTTAGAGCTGGGTTTATCATGATCAGCGAAGTGACTTTCGACCTGGATCGTAATTCAAGTTCCGACGAGTTGTGCGCGGCTGTATATTGAGGAAGGAACTACACTGCTTTCTGGTGTACGTTAATTAAAAGTCACGTTATCGCAACCTCTGTCTTGGCGTCTCATTTATGCTTCCTGGCCTATAGTTTCCCCCTTCCACTCCACCCTATCACAATAACAACAAATGTGTCTCAAATCAAATCAAATCAATAGGCTACAATTCGATGATTGGTTTATGAAACATGTATTCAGATAATTGCAAATAACAATGCCCGCATACAATCCGGCAATTTAAGCAAATGGAGCACAACTAGCGGTGTATTTTATAAACCTGCTCTTAAACTATGATGTAATAAAATATCTGATTCCGCCGCCGACGAATACAACGTATGCTTATATGGAAAGGGTAATTGGATGATTGCAATTCGATAATTGCACGGTGATCATTGCATATATATACAGATATAAAACATAATCTCTGTGTGAGTAAGGATGCAAGTTGGTCAGCCTGGAAACACACACACACACACATGCACGTACACACACCGGCACACACACATACACACACACACACACACACACACTGACTCGCACACACACTGACTCGCACACACGGCAATACCCACACGCACGAACAACTCTGTTTTGTGCAAATTACATAAGTACAAATTACACACACACACACAAGTGACAGTCACGCCCAGGAAGATCAGAGACATAATTGAATGTATTCATTACTCTGGTAATCTGGTGAGATGTATCAACGCTGACCACTTCCATGTCAGCCACTTTCTGCTTAAGTTACACATTATTTTTCACCGGTTCAGTATAAGGCTGTCAGATTGCTTGATATCTGTCATGTCAAACACGTTTTCTTTACATAAATATCGGCACTGTCGATAATCAAGTGAGACAGAGCGTTAATAACAAAATCAATCCGCTAACAAAGGAAAGTTAGAGCTCTAAATACTGATAGACAATAGGTAAGCGAGCGTTATAACACGCATTAAAATGAACAGGCGATGAGAATGAAAGTCGCTTGTTCATTTTAATGTTTCTTTATTATTCACTCGGGTGCCAGTGCTGATATGCACAAGAAAGTTACCAACCGGGTGGCCTGCTCCCAGCCGCAAGGGTCGGGTGGATTGAATGTGAGGTTTGTTAGTGATTTCAACCCTGCGGCTGGCTCCCATCCGGTTGGTATATATCTCTGTTGTTCCAGTGCCTGTGGTTGGTACCTTTCTTGTGCACGAGCGCTTAGTACTTCCTCAGTCAGCTTTACAAGTGTCGATGATGCCAACAAGGCTAAGTGTCATAAACTGCCCACCGAGACAGTGTCTTCTTATGACCAGAGACTGTATTATCAAGCGTGTCCTCTTCACTGAGTCCTCACATCATCATCACTTTACTACATGCCGTTTCGGATATATGCGATCCGGATGATGTGGGTCGTGTGCGTACGGGCCATACTTCTGAAAATGATCTTTTAACTAATTGCACTGAGTGTATCTTGCTGTGTTCGGCTTCGTTGTGTGCGAGTTTTAAACCAAACCCAGCGGCAGACAACAGCTCAAAACCCGAGCATTTCCGACAGGAATAAATCATCGTCCAATTTCAATTCGACTCTGTGGGTTGCGCCAGCGTGCGAGTTTCAGTCAAGATCGACAACTCCACTAACTTATCACACGAAGTCAGCGAACAATCCACAAGACACGAAGCAGCAGGACTTGTTCTGTTTCGACCCCATCCATTTACAATCTTTCCCCCCGGGAAGTTAGAGTTGGAGAACTGGTTTCAGAATCGGAAGAGGACTCATCGGTGTGTTCCTGGGGGTCTTGGTGCTGGTGATTATTGTCCTGACTGGCATCGCCGTCCGCCGGTAGAGACCTCTCGGCGGCCTCGGCGTTGTCGGGTACCTCTGGGTATGCCTCCCCAACGGGTGGAGCTGTTTAGACGAATTTGCATGATAAATATATATGTGTGTGTTTATGAAAAGTTCGTGAAAACATATGTGTATTTTATTGTAGAATACATCTTAGTCTGATGATGTGTATTATATTCGAAAGAATTCAAAGTCGGTTTGACGCTTTGAAATGGGAGCAGATGCCGGAATGACGCGCAACCAGACATAATTGTGTGAATGAGGGATTCTTTATTACACTGTATTCTTTTCGCGAGGAGAAAATCAATGCTGAGTTTCTCGTGATCGTCACACACAAGACTTTAAAAAAAAGAAAAAAAAGTTGAGTGCCCCTCTTTGTAAACACTCAGGTTCTCAGTTTATAATGTTAGCACGTCAGTGGGAGAGAGAGAGAGAGAGAGAGAGAGAGAGAGAGAGAGAGAGAGAGAGAGAGAGAATGTGGGTGTGTTTGTGTGTGTGTGTGTGTGTGTGTGTGTGTGTGTGTGTGTGAGAGAGAGAGAATGTGTTTGTGTGTGTGTTTGTGTGTGTGTGTGTGTGTGTGTGCGCTTGCTTGCGGGAGGCGCGCCTTCGAGCGCGCATACACACCAAGCTCACGGGGCATATGGGTAGCATGTCTCTTCCGGGCACCCAAGTCTTCGGATGTGTGCGGGGTAGTGTCGTAACCGCTGTCTCTTTCGCCCCCGGCACTGGAACCTGTCGTTAAAAAACAAGCTATCATATTCCTTCATAACCACTTACATATACCTTTCTTCCCGCAACACAACACTCAAATCATTATGCCGGCTTTCCGCGTATGTAATTGTATATATTCAAACCCCAAACCGACCTCTGTATCTCAGTCTGTGGGCGAGTTCAAATCTATACCCGGCTCTGGGAACTGTGTGTGAAAAATTAGCTTCTCTCAGGGGCGAAAAGTAGGATGGGGTAAAAAAAAAAAAAAAAAAAAAAAAGAGCGAGCCACGCCGGAAGAAAGCAAAATGTACAATATTTATACAGTTTAAAATCTATAACTAAAACAGCCGTTTAAAGTTTGAGCGCCCACACGCTTTATTTGAAGATGTGCCCGATATGTGGTGACACAATTACAACCCCCAGCACAAACTGAATAGCTCTCGGGTCGAATAGGAAAGCAATGCAAACCGGCTGATCCGTGCAATGCATTGAATTACGAAAGAAGGTTATTTCCCTTCCGCGCCCGGTTTGTATATTTTAAGAGACAACAACTTGATTTTCATGGAAGCGCACAGTCGCTTATCTTCAGTGATTCTGATTATGAAGCTTTAGTTATTTATTACCCATAGCTTTGCTATGTTAGCACAATTAATCACTTAATCTTCGATTTTGTCGTTCATTTCTATATAGAACAGGAAGAAAAGTCGAGATATGAGGAATGATCAGATAATTTTGACCCGGGACAACTCAGGTTTGTGTGACGGTTCAGAGGAAAAAGGAAGGCAGAAGAATTGGAAACAGTGATAACAAACTCAGACAAAGACATAAAGACACAGACACAGACAGACAGACACACACACACACACACACACACACACACACACACATACATACACGCGCTCGCCCGCGCACGCACGCACCACACACACACACACACACGAACACACTGACGTGCGCGCGCATGAGGAAATATTAACCACTCATGCACTATTGGAAGACTCAAACTGACACGACTTTCTTTAAAGGCACAGTAAGCCTCCCGTAAACCATCACAGATACTGTCAGGCTTTTACACACAGTACAAACACCCTTCCATTTGAACGCTCACCGAACGGGAACATCCTAGGTGCCCTACGTAAAGAGCGAGCAATTTTCAAAGAATTAATTTTGCGGATTGTCTCCTCACACAATCGGACCGTTGTGCGTTTTGGCGCTAGACCTAACTTTTAAAATCTAAATGATAAATTGACAGCTTGTTACACAAACATTCTGAAATCATAAAAGAAATCTTTTTTCATCAAGACAAGATCAGTAGCCTACAATTCGAAGTTTTGAAAGTTTGAAAAAAGAAAACCCCGGAAGCAGGGTCACGCAAGGTCGTGGTTCTCGTAGCAGACGACGGTTTATAGGCATCGCCAGTTCCTCTGAACAGTCAAAAGCCATCGCTAGAGTTCTTGTGAACCACAGCCGTTTGTTTCGTGCATAGTCAGAGGTACATAATAACGTGCTATTGCAGATAAGCTCACAACGAGTCGCATTCAAATTACTAACTGACAACAACATTGTGAAAAAAGGAAACTGGATCACACGGGTTCACGATAAACCACGCAAAAATGAATTCTTTGAAAAATTCTCGCTCTTTACGGAGGGCACCTAAGATGTTCTCAAGCGGTGAGTGTTTAAATGAAAGGGTGTTTGTACTGTGTGTAAAAGCCTGACAGTATTTGTGATGGTTTACGGGAGGCTTACTGTGCCTTTAACATATACTGCTCTTTGAGATTTTGCTATTATTTTTTGTTTGCAGGAGAAACTCGGGGTCAAGACTGCTAAATTGTAACAAATACGTTCTTAGCTGTCATATAAAGCAATTTTTGTGTTATAAAAGCGTTGGCTGTGGACAGAAACGAGTCAGTTTTAGGCGGCAAATTTAGAGTGAACCATGCCAAAAGTGAAAAAAAGAGAAAAAGCCTAACGGTTTTGAGGTTTGTGTTTCTGCAACTCTTTTGACATGTGCAAGTTGTCCAGAGAGGGTGAATACAGCCAATTAAAAAAATGTGAGCGCTCTAGCGCCGTTAGTTTGTCAGAACAGGAGGTGGTCCATATTAGGAGCCGGTCCATATTAGGAGCCCTTCCCCTATTCCAAAGGCGGATCCAGGATTTTAAGGAAGGGGGGCCCACCCGAACTTTTTTGCACAAACTTGAAGTAAAAATCCAAAAACAGACTACCAACGTTCCAAAATTCAGAATAAAAAAACAAGAAAGGTAGGTTGTTGGAACGTTTAAAGGCACAGTAAGCCTCCCGTAAACCATCACAGAGCTCCCCGAGCGTCTACATACAGTCCAAGCATACTTCCATTTGAACGCTCACCGAACGGGAACATCCTGGCTGCTTTCTGTCGAGCGTGAGAAATTTTCAAAGAATTTATTTTCGTGGACTTGCTCCTCTACAACAATGGCGCCTCGTTTTGGTGCTGGACGGCTGTTATGAATATTCAATACCGGAAATCACGCCCGGACAGTAAGCCTCCCGTAAACCATCACAGATACTGTCAGGCTTTTACACACAGTACAAACACCCTTCCATTTGAACGCTCACCAAACGGGAACATCCTAGGTGCCCTACGTAAAGAGCGAGCAATTTTTAAAGAATTAATTTTGCAGATTGTCTCGAACACTTTTTGGACCCATCCTGAACTCAGGTCAAAAATGAGTTACTTCCCTTCGGGTCTCATTCTATCGATGTAAACTGGCCATAGCCGTGGATCGATGATTATCAGAATGTTTTGGACCGTGGTGCGTTTTTGCGCTAGACCTAACTTTTAAAATCTAAATAATAAATTGACAGCTTGTTACACAAACATTCTTTAATCATAAAGAATTCTTTTTTCATCAAGACAAGATCAGTACAATTCGAAGTTGGGAAAGTTTGAAAAAAGAAAACCCCGGAAGCAGGGTCACGCAAGGGTCGTAGCAGACGACCGTGTTTATGCATATCCCCGTTCCTCTCAACAGTCAAAAGCCATCGCTAGAGTTCTTGTGAACCACAGCCGTTTGTTTCGTGCATAACAACGTGCTATTGTAGATAAGCTCACATCGAGTCGCATTCAAATGACTAACTGACGACTACATTGTGAAAAAGGGAAACTGGATCACACGGGTTCACGATGGCTCAGGGGTAAGATAAACCACGCAAAAATAAATTCTTTAAAAATTGTTCGCTCTTTACGGAGGGCACCTAGGATGTTCTCAATCGGTGAGTGTTTAAATGAAAGGGTGTTTGTACTGTGTGTAAAAGCCTGATTGTATCTGTGATGGTTTACGGGAGGCTTACTGTGCCTTTAACCTTCGCCGGTCGTCGTGTGTCCCTGTGAACCCGGAAGGGTGTTTCAGCATTGCAAATATCTCTTAAACCAGTTGGAATTTTTTAATGCGCTTTTAAGAATGCCTGACACATAAAAAGCTCTCATGTCCTAAAAGATCATTAAATTTCAGCGAGAAGTAATTAAAAAAACAAAGGTAAACTTTAGACTAAATACTCAGTGAAGACATCGTGGGGCCGTGCGGACCCATGTTTCTCAAACTGAAGGAACTTACATAAAAACTAGGCAGAGAAGTCACAAACCTTCAGGTATTGGCTCTAAACATCGTTTTCTACGATCTGTTTAATTTTGGAGTTAATAAGCATGTCGCGTGGAGCGAAATTAATACAGAACAATGTGGGTCCACACGGCCCCACGACGTCTACAGAAGGGTATTCACGTTTTCCCTTTTTTGAGAAGCTTTAGTCCGCACGGTAGCCTAATAATTAAATTAATAATTTAATTTAATTACTTCTCGTGGAAATTTAACCACGGCGTCTACGGAAGGGGATGCACGTTTTTGTTTCTTTGGAAAGCATGGGTCCACGGAAGGGTATGCATATTATTCCTTCTTTGAGAAGCATGGGTCCGCACGGCCCCACGATGTCTTCTGTGTGTCGTCAATAACCCGGTCGGGCTAAGGTTAAAGGCACAGTGCAGCTCACAGCCTTCGTTTTGCGTTTTTGTTGCAGCTGAGTGCATTTACAGTTCAAAAATCCTCCTATGGTAGTAAAACAAACCCAAAACTACCCAACGACGACATCTGTAAAGCTCGACAGTTTCTTGTTCACGCGAGTGCATAAATTAACCTAGTTATTACGTGGTGTTTGGTCGGAGTTCGATTCAACTGAGTGATTCCGGCCTCCATTTTGTTTTACACAAACTCATGATGACGTCTGACATAGTTTGCTAGTGACTGTCTTTTTGTGCATGATGTGGTGATCTACCTGATCTAAATTTAGATCCAAAAATAGGTAAAGACCAGCCGGGTCCGAGTACGAAATTAATTCGTAAAAAAATCGCAGTTCTTGACTCTTTGGGTGCAAGTCAATGAAACTTGGTAGTTCCTCTAACGGTTAGCTGCCTGAGGTATGACTAAAAGCCCCAGGGGCTCCGTGCACCTGGATTTGACAAGTTCAGTACCTTTAATCAAGTGAGTGCCGCTCAAGACAAGAAATACTGTCAATGCAAACATCGTTAAAGATTGATTGCTGTCAGACAATTCAATCTAATCTTTCACAACGAGCCACCTACAAAATAAGTAAATGAATTAATGAATATATTAACGGAGAGATAAATGAATAAATACATTAACAAACAAAAGACACCCAAGAAAGCTTAATTTCATGGAACGTTTATAAACTATAGAAAAAAAACCACCCCGAAATATAAACAAAAAGTTTAGAAAGAGAGTCATTCGAGTTCTTGGTAAACACAGTTTTGTTAGTAGTACATGTATTTTTTATTCAGTTTTTGTAGTGGGGGGGGGGGGGGGGGTGTTTAGGAGTGTGATGTATTAAAAAAAAATTGTCTCTAACGGGTTGGATAAATCAACTGACCTTTCTCTCTCTTGTTGACGACATCCAGGGAGAGATCTTGACACTGCTGTAGAAGGGGAGAGAGGGTGGCGTCCACTTCCTGCAACCGTTTCAACAGTTCTGGCACCGTCGCTACCTCTCCCCCTGTTCTCTGTTCCAGCAGCTCTCTCTCCCAGTGAGACAGAAGGCACTGAAGGTTCCCACCAAACTCGTGTCTGCGCTGATGCTCTTTCCTCAGCAAATCTCGTAGTTCTTGTTCCTTGTTGGACGAGTCTTTGGCTGCCATGGCAACGTGGTAATATACTGTTATATTATATACTGTCCTTATATCAGCAGGAGTTTTATCATGAAGTTATACACTTTTGGTGACTTGGCTGTTGATGTTTATCACTGGTTAGTTTCTCGAAGTTGGTTCAGAAAGTTTTTGTGTGTTATGTGGACGTACACAAACTTCAGTAGGTTTTGTTTGTTGAATTCAGACGATCGCGTCATGTCTCTAGCTCTACCTTGAATGACTAATCGGGAATATCAAGATGATTTTGTGTGGGTTGAATTTGTTCCTCATTGGCCTCAGATGTAACTGGAAGAAAGGCTCATTGTTTTCATTTCGTTGAAACCTCTCATCATCATTCGGTTTTCGAAAAACTTGTCGTTATTGACTTCTGTTTCCTTTTCTACCAGTCTGTTTTTGGCACTGACACTTTTATTATGTACAGCGGATTTGTTGTAGGCTCAGACTTCATTCCTGGTCGAAGTACAAGAACTACACTGTACAGAATGTCACTTCTTTAATATGAACCGACACAGAAGATCGTATCGTATTTATGTTTCAATGACGTCACACAATGAAACTCCAAAGCAATTCTGGATGTAATTATCCTTGTGCATGTTGTGTATGCCTAATCAGTCATGCGTGCACGACTGTTTTAAATGTCGCTTCCAGCCAAACGTTTCTCCTTTCAGTTTGGCAAGTCTTGTCATGCCGAGACAAGTCAGTGTTGTGTCAAAATAAAGTTGAATTTGCACTTCGAAAGCTAGCGTAACACAGCAGGTTGAAAAACTGGTAACTCACAATATGTCAATTCAGCAAGTCTTTCCTTACCGGCAGGGGTTTTGTGTCAAATGAAAGTTAATTTTCGACTTGGAAAGCTAGCCTAAACAGAAGGATAAACACACTGACGATATATCAACTTTGTAAGTCAATGTTACACATTACATGTATGCTGCCACACCAGGTAAGAACATTATTAACACACAATCAACCATTGAAATGCGTTCATCCCACAGACAGATGGTATTCGTGACCAACTGATATCAGCTGACGCGAACACACCTGCCGACTAATTTGCAGAAAGTGAACGCATTGCGTTGAATAAACTTACTGCGGCGAACTCCTCAGTAAAGGAACGACTCCTGCACTCAACTGCAAACTGCTGGAGACAAATCCAGTCGGGCCGAGCAAGCCTAGTGCATGAAAATGTAACAGCAACACTACTGACAAAAGCAGGTAGAAAAAACGTCGACAACCCGGAAGAAGTTATCGAATGTCAACACTTTTAAGCATGACTACAGCCCTATTTTTATCATCTCAATTCATCTCAATATTTTTTAAGGCATTTGTTTGTTTGCCTTTTTTCATTGAGCAGCTATCTTCCTGGTCTAAGAAAAAGAGCCAGCGAATGAAACAGAAATACACTCTCACTGCCTCGTTGAAAATTTTGAGTCACATGCTTCATGATTTTGTTTGTTTGATGTTTTGTTTGTCTTCTCTGCAGTTCACAGTTGTTCCTCTTTCTCAGTCGCAACAGAAGTGTAAATGGACTATGGCCTTTGCTACAATTTAAAGATGTTTTCATTAACCCTATGTTACATTGAGCACGCGGTATATTTTGCTCGTGCAGGTTGTAGGAGTAAACAAACAAACAAACAAACAAATCAAAGCAGGTTATCTATTTCAATTCTATATCTAATGCAATAACAAAACTGTTTAAACCATACGCAGGAACGTTTTTTTTAATTTCAATTTTAATAAATAGACAGACGGAATACAGAACCTCTCTCATGAAATACTGAAAGCTCAAAAGTGTCACAACCAACCAATCACACAAAAAACCGAGAAACTGAAAAAAACAACTCTTTCATTATCTTATTCAGACAGGTAAATAGCAAAAATTGTTTGACTACGAAGCCCAAGAAAAAGAACTGTTCTGCTGAAGTTAGCCACAGGCTGCTTTTAAACAAAGGTGCTGTTTTTCATTCCTCTTGATGTAATAGGTCAAGGATTTTTGTGTTTGTGTTTATCATTTGTTTTGCGGCTTGCATTGAGTTCCTTTTTCGGTTTGGGAATTTCCAAGTATGTGAAGGACAAGTAATAAGCGAAAAGGACACGGAAGAGTAAGGAATGAAGGAGGATGAGGAATATGCTGTCTAAACAACAACTATTCCTATTGTTACTGCCATCGCAACCACCAACCTCATCAAGCGGTGTAACAAGGGGATGGTGGTGCAAGTGATAACTCATGAAACACACACACACACACACACACACACACACACACACACACACACACACCGAACATACACACACACACACACACATGCACGCACACGGCACACACACACACACACACACACACACACACACACACACACACACACACACACACACACATGCACAGAGAAAAACATCACATTAAAGGAGTCAATCACGCCATTTAATTTATTTCCGTACAAAAAAAACCCACACTCACAAACAAACAAACGAATTACTCGTTCAAATTTCACCAAACATCCGGACTCATGAAATACAGACAATCGCATGCATACGGTGTCATTTTGACATTAAAATCATGATTCTTTCATCAAACACCTAGACAAGCTGCTCCAGAAGATTATAAAACAATACTGTTGGTGTAAATCCAATATATTCACTTGTACTTACAAGAGTCCGCCGTACACAGTCCCTGAATCTCGCTGGATGCAGAAAATGGGGTGCCAAGGTCTGCAAAGCCTGAAGAAAAGAAGAAAAAGAGAAATCAACTTGAAAGAATGTGGCAAAATCCTGAACAGCACTGAAACACTTTGACATTTAAAATGCTCACAATATAATAATTATGAAGACTTTTGGGAGTACCCGTAAGCAAGCGAGCAAGGAATATAATAATAAGTCGTGTCCGGCAATTCCTTTCCTAGTCGGGCCCGGAACTTTTCAGTTCGCTGTCGTATAATATGAAGAACTTTTGGAGTACGTGTAAACAAGGCAGCAATGAACATACAACATAAATCATGTGGTCTAGCTTCGATCTTAACCAGTGCTTCGGCCATGCTGGAGTTTGATAGCATTAAATTGGCGAGACCGACATTACTGTATATTGCTATTTCATATGTTACGTGGATTTCCATTGGTCAATTGGGCAAAACTGAGCTCAGTGCAAAAGTGATATCGACGACATTTCCGTCGATATCAGTTTTGATATCAACGACCTCTTTATTGCTTCCCCACTTCAAAAACAAAAACACCTACATTTAAAAACAAACAAATATATATGAAAATGTAATTATCCCAGAATTTAGTTGAGCAAGTGACTAAAGACTTTTTGAAAGAAAAGACATTTTGAAATACTGAAAAGTACAAGAAAAGAGTGAACAAAAAGAAATAATAACCAGAGGGAGGGATATGGAACAGCCAAACCTGAGACAAATACTTTTGTAATTTCTTTACAGTAAATACAAAAATGTCCAGAGAATTAGCAATATATCTAACATTGACTGACTGTGTGACGATATCTTCTGCTATTGGTCTGTTTCGACAGTGATATCAAAATCTCGACCTCCGGTCTTGATTTTGATATCACTGTCTCAACAGACCATAGCAGAAGATATTATCACACAGTCCGTCAATATTGGGTAATATAGTTCATAGTAGCATGACACAAGTCAACATGAAGTCAGTTTAATACATGTTGTTTTCATTGTGTGGTCCTGTAAGGTATCCCTCGTGTAACTTGTTCACAAATGCCTGATTCTCTTCGGACCGCTGTTGCCCCTTTTCCTTGTTTAAGTTCTTGTCTTTGAATTCTCCACGCTACTTGCGTTTCACTGTGAGCATGGAACCTCAAAAGTGCTGATGCATGCACTAGGGTGCTCAGACAACGACAAACAGTCTGCACAAGGAGTTGAGTCTGTCAAATCAATCAGTAGCTTTCCCAACCTAGGGATCGAACCCGCGGACGAGCAAGGCATTGATTTCCGTGCGCTACCCACTGTGCAACATCCCCGCTATCCAATAAGCTATATCAAAAGCCACCTCCCTTCCTGCAACAAAATTACATAACTTTGTTTTCGTCTTATTATCCAACACGAATTGTAGAACAAGTCGCGTGAAGCGATATAAAAACATTTAGTCAAGCTGTCGGCATCAACGTAACAGATTAACACCAAAAACAGTAATCGCCGAGACTATATTAAGATAGTCTCGACTAACCACACCGAAAGACCGAGACGGGTCACGTTCGTCTCCGCGTAGCGCGCGAACGCAGTACTTACTTTACCTATTTTCTGTTGAGCTCATTTTTAGAGTAAACATGACATATGCATATAGTTTTTAATTCAGGAGAAATTGAGGAATACGACGCACTCATTTTTAAATCTGTTACAGTGTTAGTGAAAATTCGATTTGAATGACAACTTTAATGAGCAAACTAATTAAATAATGTTTACGCTGCCGAGCTGAAATTTAATCCCATAGTTCGTACTTTGTCGAAGATTGAATGACCAACAATTTCAATCAATTTGTTTGAAGAATGAGGACGTGACAGTGCTGCCTCAACTTTTACCAAAAAAACGGATATGACGTCATCAAAGACATTTATCCAAAAAATCAAAACAAATCTGGGGATATCATACCAAGGAACTCTCATGGGAAATTTCATGAAGATCGGTGCAATAGTTTCTCTGAATCCCTCTACACACACACACACACACAGTCATACATACATACATACATGCATACATACATACACACACACATACACACACACATAGACCACCACCCTCGTCTCGATTCCCCGTCAATGTTTAAACACTTAGTAAAAAAAAACTAAATGTATCCTAACTGTAGGTTTAGAAGTAACTGAAACGCTGGATACACGTTTCGAAAGAATAGTGCACAGCCGAAGAAAGATAATTCAGTGACACTGTTGTCATTTTACGAGATTGAATCATTCGGCAAAAATATTCCACTCAACACAGAAAAGAACAATGCTATAGACTTTGGTGTGGCCAAGAAGAAGGAAGCCTGTAGTGCATGTAAAAGCCTAAATACAAATGTGTTGATTTACAAGATGGTTTACGTGGGAAGGAAGATATATATCAATATACTAGAGGAATACCCGGCTTCGCCGTGGTGAATCGCGAGACAGAGACAGACAGCGTGGCGGTTCACCACAATCACCGGGATTGAGAATTTTAGAGCTTATTTCTAAGCCCTATATTATCTGTTATGGCTTCTCAAATGCCAGAACATACAGACAGACAAAAGTCGCCAGACCCCATCACAAACAGAACTCTACAATCCACAGGTGTTGCCTCCACACACACACACACACACACAGAGACACAGAAGCCGTATATATCTATCTATATATATATAAATATATAGAGATAGATGACAGTGGATTTTTCGATAAATAGATTCGACCTTTGCACTTTTACAGTGAGGACAACTTACGGGTACATGCAAGGAAAGCCCACAACTTCTAAGGCGAACAACTCTGCAGAGTCTGCTGTGAAGGGCGACGGTAGTCTCCCTGTCACACTCGACCCCCTTTGAATGAACTTAGGTCCGTCCCAGGTGGAATGGGAACAGCACGAAAATGATTCAGTGGCCTGAACATTTCATGTCGAGTCCCAACGCAACTGTAACCGAGTGCCAAAACACCACAATCACCTTTGAAGGCGAAGTCCACTCAAACGGGATTGAGAATAACTGTTATGGCTTCTCGAAAGAAGGCCTGAACATACAGACATACGAAAGCCGCTAGACCACATCACAAACAGAACTCTACAATCCACAGGTGTTGCCCACACACACACACAAACACACACAGAGAAGCCGTATCTATATATGTATATCTATATCTATAAATATATAGAGATAGATGACAGTGTATTTTTCGCGTGGCTATAAATTGATTCGACCTTTTCACTTTTACAGTAAGGACAACTTACGGGTGCAATCGTGACATTCTAAAAATAGTAACGTAGTAACGGGAATATGGATTGACGCCACACGAAGGAAGGGAGATAAACGCTGAAAACACTGGAGAAGATAAGGAAGAGTTACTGGGAATGGATCCAGAGAAAAACAGAGAAAAACCAAAATCGGTTCAGTAGTAGTACCACTGTTGCTGTGTCTGTATGAAGCTACAAGGTGAAAATAGAAAAAGAAAAACACGATTCTTGACTTTGATGGGCTTTTTCTGCTCGTAAACACACATTCTTCTGCTCATCACAGCATGCCCCATTATTGAGTTTAAAACACCAATTAAATTTGTTTTGAATAAAACTCACAATTTTACAATAAGAATTTAGAGACCTGAATCAATTAGGTATATCATACTTAGTTTGACTTTTGCAAAACTAAGTAATTACACATTTAATTGAATCAGTCAGACAGACGGAGACATAGAGAGACAGACAGAGGGCAAAGAAAAATCGGAGAAAGAAGCCCCTTTAAAAATGTTACCATGTTTGAAATGAAACATCGCAAGGTGAAGCCATAATTCATCACCTTTCGGTATGACGTCATGAGCGTGTTCCACACTTGAAATGACGTGCTTTTGGAGCTTGGAAGTATAATTTCCATTCAGTTTGAGCATATTTTCAACGTCAAACACCATGAAACTATATATATTTGGAATCAGAAAATGATAAGGAATAGATAGAAGTTGTTTTTAAGTGTCTTTTTTCATAAATAAAGATAATGGTTATTTATCGGTTTTCTTCATTTTTAAGCATAATTATCAATACAAAACAACAAAACTATATAGTTTTAGATACAGGACGCAATAGGGAATACACCAATATACATTTTCTGTTTCAAATATTAGTTTTTAAAAATTTGAAAAAATGACATAGGCCTATTTCGAACAAACATTTCAATAACAAAACTTTAAGTGACCAAGCTGAAATGCAATCCCATAATCCGGCCTAGATCTGAGATTGTGTGATAAGAAATTCGATCAAATTGATGAAAAACTGTAACTGTGAAAGTGCTGCCTCGACCTTTTGGCAAACGGTAAAATATGACGTCATCAAACTGTTCTATCAATAAACGGAAAAACCTTCTATGAGAAAATCCAGTCAAAAATATCCATATCAAATTTCATAAAGATCCACTGAGTAGTTTTTGAGATATGATCTGCAGTGTGAAAAAAACCAATCTCATGCCCATAACGCAAACTCATTTGGTCGTGTTCTGCCGATACTATAATATTTTTCTTTCCTAAAACACACTATAATAGTAGCCCTTCCCAATGTCTATGCTAAAACTGACTTTTCTGTGTTGTCAATGATTTTGCTACAGTGTGAGAACAAAAAGTCTAAAAATTCTCACGCCCATAACGCTGTGACACGAAAACTCATTTGGTCGTGTTCTGCCGATACTATAATGTTTTTCTTTCTTAAAACACACTATAATAGTAGCCCTTCCCAAATGCAATGCTAAAAATGACTGGTCTGTGTTGTCAATGATTTTCTGCGAGAATGCGATCTATCTGTTTGTCGCAAAGACCGTGTGACACGAAAGTTATGAGCGGAAGACAAATCTGCTGAGTGCAATTACGTTTCAGAAGAGAGTTGGTTAAAACAGTTTATCACTCAGACACGCAAAGGAATACTATAACTTTATTATTCAGGCCATATTTGCTTTCCTTTGTCATGTATGAAAGTACTGGCCTTGGTTGAAGAAAGTGACCTGTCGCTGTGCAACAAATTTGTCGCCATTTTCCGCCGTGCCTTTTGTAAATAAAACGTGTTTACTACCCACACATACAAAACGATGTTGTTGGTTCTTTTTATTTTCTTATTGTTTGATTCATGCTTAGCAGTTTAGTATGCTTTGTTTTCTTCTCAATTCAATGGATGGCTATAAAATAAGCAATTAAATGTGAAGGTGTTAAAATTACCCATGATCTGAGCTGTTCACAGAAATAAAACAAGTCGCGTTAGGCGAAATTACGACATTTACTGATTTAGTCAAGCTGTCAAACTCACGGAATGAAACTAAACGCACTGTATTTTTTTCACCAAGACAGTACAGCTTCGTCAATACCCGCGAAAAGGAACTCGTTCACCTCCCATGTGCAAAACGCAGTGAAATTGACACGCCAGAATAGCGCGGTAGCGTATTGTGCTAAGCAAGAAAGCGCGCTTTTCTGTATTCGTGTTAACTTTCTGAGCTTGTTTTGAATACAGCCTATCATATCTATATGTTTTTGGAATCAGGAAATGACAAAGAATAAGATGAAATCATTTTTGGATCGATTTCTTAAATTTTAATCGTAAGATTAATTAATCTATTTTCGTTCATTGTGATCACATTTTAAGAGTAAACATGACATATGTATATATTTTTAGATTCAGAATGTGATGAAGAATACGATGCAATCAAATTTAAATCTGTTTGCGAAAAATCGATTTTAATGGCATCTTTAATGAGCAAACTCATATATTAATTTTTAAGCCTCCAAGCTGAAATGCAATACCAAAGTCCGGGCTTCGTCGAAAATTACTTGACCAAAATTTCAAACAATTTGGTTTAAAAATGAGAGCGTGACAGTGCCGCCTCAACTTTCATGAAAAGCCGGATATGACGTCATCAAAGACATTTATCCAAAAAATGAGTAAAACAAAACTTATCTGACAACATGTTTAGCCGCTTGCAGGGAAGACACAAGCGAAGCAAGCGGCTGAACATTTTTGTCAGATAAGTTTTGTTTCACTATCTGTGAAAGTAAGGTTTGGTTTGTCAATAATTAAACGTTCCAACAACCTACCTTTCTTGTTTTTTTATTCTGAATTTTGGAACGTTGGTAGTCTGTTTTTGGATTTTTACTTCAAGTTTGTGCAAAAAAGTTTGGGTGGGCCCTTGGCATACTTACCCTTCCTACTACTATTCACTAGACGACTAGTAGTAGTAAGGTACAGTAAGGATGAAGGAGTAAACAAGAGGCGAAGCCTTCGAGGCTCACGTAAGAAATCGACAAACAGTAACACAAACTCAATCACTCCGTCACACACACGCACACACACACACACACACACACACACACACACACACACACACACACACACACACACACAGTAAGCATAGGTGAAACTGTGCAAGAAAGCGAGACACTAGATCTAGATCTGTCTGTCTGCATGTAGCCTACTTACAGGGACACGACTGCCAACTAGTCTCGGCCCGCTCAAAATAAAAAATAACAATGACCGAGACTTTCAGTAATTCCTTCGCGTGACGTCTAACCCTCTTACGCCATAATGTGACGTCTTCAAATGACGAAATGTTAAAGTTTCTACCACAGACATACAAACGCACAAACAAACACACACACACACGCACAAACGCACATACAGACAAAGTTACGATCGCATAGGCTACACTTACGTGAGCCAATAATGATCGACCGGCGCTTTGATAAAAGCTCCTGTGGGCCGTAGCCCGTGCTACGCTTGCGTTGTCTATAGCCTAGATCTCAGACAGACGTAAAAAAACAAGAGGCGAAGCTATCAAGGCTCACGTAAGAAATCGACAAACAGTAACACACACACACACACACACACACACACACACACACACACACACACACACACACACACACACACACTCACACACACAGAAAGAGCATAGGTGAAACTGTGCAAGAAAGCGAGACACTAGATCTAGATCTGTCTGTCTGCATGTAGCCTACTTACAGGGACACGACTGCCAACTATGCCAAGCCAAAACAAAACAAACAAGAGGCGAAGCCTTCAAGGCTCACGTAAGAAATCGACAAACAGTAACACAAACTCAATCACTCCGTCACACATACACACACACACACACACACACACACACACACACACACACACACACACACACACACACACACACACACAGTAAGCATAGGTGACACTGTTCAAGAAAGCGAGACACTAGATCTAGATCAGGGACACGACTGCCAACTAGTCTCGGCCCGCTCAAAATAATAATGACCGAGACTTTCAGTACTTCCTTCGCGTGACGTCTAACCCTCTTACGTCATAATATGACGTCAATGTAATGTGACGTCTTCAAATGTTAGAGTTTCTACCACAGAATACACACGCACGCACGCACGCACATACGCACATACGCACGCACGCACAGACAGACAAAGTTACGATCCCATAGGCTACACTTACACACCGGTGACACTGTGACGGTTCCCCTACGCTTTGTGTTCGGTGCCCTGACCCTTTGTGTTCGGTTCCCACTCGGTTCCCACACGCCAAAATTCGCGGACAAAACATCCATTTATGGTAGTATTACGCAATGTTGCTCTCTGAGAATGGTCTTGTTAGATCTGTGAGTGTTTACACTACATGCCTAGGTGCTGTTGGATTGAAGGTTTTTGATATTTTAGCCGTTATTAGGTAGAATGCCTTCCACTTTACTGCAAAACTGCATAATTCGTAGCATCGGCAAGAAATCTCCTACCAAAAAATGCCTGCTTGGAACTGTCGTTGGTCCAGCAAAAAGTTCAACATGTCTGTAGCAGACAGCCCAAGTTTCAAGATTGTAGGGCCATCCAAACAGCCGTAATAATAAAAACAACAAAAGTAGTCAGTGAAATTGGCTGTGTTCGGTCCCCACACACTTTTGTGACGTAGGCGTGACGGTTCCCATAATTCATTGTGTCGGTCCCCACTTTCTGTGTCGGACCCCACTTTCGACCTAATTTCTCTGTGACGGACCCCACAACCAGCCTATTTTGTGTCGGTCCCCACACCTTCTTGGATTTATGACTTGCCGGTTACTTGTATCATTGTATTCATTGAATCTAATTGTCTCGGAGTTATTTTTCAGCAAAAACCGGCAAGGCAGCACCTTTTGTGATACCAAGTAAGTCAGATGACATCAGTATGTGTGTGTGTGTGTGTGTGTGTGTGTGTGTGTGTGTGTGTGTGTGTGTGTGTATGTGTGAGAGAGAGAGAGAGAGAGAGAGAGAGAGAGAGAGAGAGAGAGAGAGAGAGAGAGAGAGAGAGAGAGAGAGAGAGAGAGATTGACACCTTTCCAGATCACTCCGGTTATGCGACACTACCGCGAGCGTCACTACCGCGTGTCACACTACGGCGAGTACGACACTACCGCGTGTAACTCTACCGCGTGTCACACTACCGCGAGTACGACACTACCGCGAGTATAACACTGCCGCGTGTCACACTACCGCGCGTACCACAACCGCGAGTACCATAACCGTAGAGAGAACGCATGCAAACTTACTTCTTGTGAGTTTGTGTTCTAACGGCTTTGATTGGAAGCAACCCATTCTATATGTATTCTGATAGTGTGTTCTGATCGTTTTGAGTTCTTGGTTAGCATGACAAACATTGAATTAGTGTTCAGAGAACAGACCAGGCCTTTTTGTTTTATATTTCAAGGAAACATTTCAACCTTTGCCTTCAGCCATGGAAGTCATAAAATGACACGCGGTAATGTTATACTCGCAGTAGTGTGACACGCGGTAGTGTTATACTCGCGGTAGTGTCGTACTCGCGGTAGTGTCGTACTCGCGGTAAGTTCTGTTTCCGTACCCGCGACAGCGGCAGCGACAAAAGAAAACGCGCGCAAACGCGTGACGTGTTTCCGTACTTGCGTTTTAAACATGCGGTAAAATCTGTAAACTCCCGCGTTGCCGCGCGACAACGCGAAAAAATCGCTCCAGGACCCTTTCAAAAAAATCGCGTCGCTTGCCGCTTGTCGCGCCGCTAACGCGTCGCGCGTGTGGAAACACTCCTGGTCATTTTCTATGTGCTTGATTTTCGTCGCACCGCTGGAAAAACGCTATCGCGGGTACGGAAACACAACTTTAGTGTGAGACGCGGTAGTGGTACTCGCGGTAGTGACGCTCGCGGTAGTGACCAGCACCCGATCACTCCACATAAACGCTGGTTCTGGTTGCATTGTGCCGCTGACATACAGCTAATAGGATTTTTACACCCCCGGTATAGGGGTGTGTATAGGTTTCACTCGATGTGTTTGTGTTCGCAAGTAGATCTCAAGAATGAACGGACCGATCGTCACCAAACTTGGTGAACAGGTTCTATACATTCCTGAGACGGTCCTTACAAAAATTGGGACCAGTCAAACACACGGTTAGGGAGTTATTGGTGGATTAAAATTATACAAGGCCTGGTATAGACGGACACCCCCGTTGGTCAAAGGGAAATAACCATTCTCACTGCCACCAACTGAGAAGGTTATTTCCCTTTGACGGGGGTGTAGTTCCTATCGGAGGAATTTCTTGTTTTAATCCTTTTGTGGTATTGCTGATGATGCTGAACATGTATTTTACTAGTTTACCACTATGTATCTTTGACCCTGATAGCCTACGAAAACGGAGCAATCATGGCCCAACATTGGCCCAATGCTGAATTTATTGGCGCGGTGTTGAGCCTTAGTCGGGCCGTTGTCGTAGGCTGTCAGGGTTTATGTAGCCTTGTTCCATTGTATTCTGACTGTCATAAAGTAATTAATTTTAAGAGAAAGCAGTCATGAACACAAGGAGCTGGGAAAAGTTGCCTCTTACAACAAGCGTGGATAAAGACACATACTTGACACAGGCAAGTACTCTTTTTTTTTTTTCAATCACCACTAGAAGTCCCTGGGCAGCATTTTGCTCTGAAAACTGAATCTCACATACGACAGGTGGATCTTTTATTTTAAAAATGTGCCAAATTGCATATCTCCAAGGCCGTAAGACTAAGAGTAGATATTGGGAAGGCCAGTTCAAGAAGGTGTGGGTGGATCAACACATAATTTGCTGGTATACTGGGAACCGTCCCAGAGATAAATAATGTTATATATTATTTGTGGCATAAACTAATAAAGTTAGTCTCTCTCTCTCTCTCTCTCTCTCTCTCTCTCTCTCTCTCTCTCTCTCTCTCACACACATACACACACATACTGATGTCATCTGACTTACTTGGTATCACAAAAGGTGCTGCCTTGCTGGTTGTTGCTGAAAAATAACTCCGAGACAATTAGATTCAATGAATACAATGATACAAGTAACCGGCAAGTCATAAATCCAAGAAGGTGTGGGGACCGACACAAAATAGGCTGGTTGTGGGGTCCGTCACAGAGAAATTAGGTCGAAAGTGGGGTCCGACACAGAAAGTGGGGACCGACACAATGAATTATGGGAACCGTCACGCCTACGTCACAAAAGTGTGTGGGGACCGAACACAGCCAATTTCACCGACTACTTTTGTTGTTTTTATTATTACGGCTGTTTGGATGGCCCTACAATCTTGAAACTTGGGCTGTCTGCTACAGACATGTTGAACTTTTTGCTGGACCAACGACAGTTCCAAGCAGGCATTTTTTGGTAGGAGATTTCTTGCCGATGCTACGAATTATGCAGTTTTGCAGTAAAGTGGAAGGCATTCTACCTAATAACGGCTAAAATATCAAAAACCTTCAATCCAACAGTACCTAGGCATGTAGTGTAAACACTCACAGATCTAACAAGACCATTCTCAGAGAGCAACATTGCGTAATACTACCATAAATGGATGTTTTGTCCGCGAATTTTGGCGTGTGGGAACCGAGTGGGAACCGAACACAAAGGGTCAGGGCACCGAACACAAAGCGTAGGGGAACCGTCACAGTGTCACCGGTGTGACTTACGTGAGCCAAAAAGAGGAGATATGTGGAAATGAATACCGTGGCTTTTTGCGTCATTAGTAATTGAAGTAAATGCGTCATATTCTTCAGGAGGAGGCTGTTCGAATCATTAGTAAAAATGTACGAGTCGTTGCGTTGGACCCGCTCCCCGCAACAGTCATTGAAGTATTTCTTTTTGTTGTTAAGCGCGCAGGAGTGTGTGTTCAGCAAGCTGTAAGCGTGTGTAAGGAAATATGTTCGTTGTCAGTGAAGTATGAACTTTTCAACCTCGAACTGCGATATTTCCGGAAACCGTTTTGTCTGATTTTGTTTCTGTCTGGGTTTTTCGTGCAAAGAACTTTGACAAATAACTGTCGAAATCTTCATAGCCAGGTATATTAACCGTATTTAGAGTCATCCCTTCCCAGCGGAAAACATCCACATCAACAACATGATAGATATTCATCAGAACGGGACACTGGCCATGCAGTCTTTGAAAGAGCCTAAGCAATTTCAGCGCATTATGGTACCGACTCTCACCTACATGACGTGCATGATGATCACCGGAATTATCGGTAACGTCGTAGTCTGCATCGTGTACTACAAGAAAATCCGGTACGGTTCTGTCAGGTACTACATCCTAGTGATGGGCGTGGTCGATCTGCTCACCTGCGTTGTGGTCATGCCAATGGAATTTGTGTTCCAGTTACGTTACGACCTGGATTATAGCGAGTTGGAATGCAAAGCAGTCATGTTTGTCAAGGCTGGCGTGGTGGGTTTCTCAGGATATTTACTCATCGTCGTGGCCATCGACCGATACAGGAAAGTATGCAAGCCGACAAAGAAGCAGTTCAATGAGAAGAAAGCATTTGGTGTTTGTGCTTTTTTGACGATCTTAACCTCGGTACCAACTATGTTTTTCACTGGGAGGAACACCGTACACTTTGAAGGGACCAACGTGACTGGATTGACCTGCTTTGTAGCTGACGATGTTGTTGGCTCCGTATTCTTGATGCAATACGCCTGGTCCATGGTTGTCTCGCTTTGTATCGGCTCCATGGTGATGTCTGTGGCACACGTACGGATCGCACGCCACTTGTTGAAGCACAAAAAACACATGGAGATGTACTGGATTCACAAGTCTAAACCTTGTTCAACTATCACAAGAGACACTATGACAAGATCTCTGCACATCAACGAAAGCCCTACGGGAGTCACAACGGAGGCCTGTTTGAGTTCAGCAGTGGACGCAACTTTCTTAAATAGCCCTCGAGGACCGCCGCGCACAACAGCACTGTCATCATTGTGTGGTACCTCTCGGAAAGGATCTGTTGAGGATGTGCGCGTTCCTGAAATAGAAGCCACCTGCATAACGACGTCTGCCGGAAAAGGAGAAAAGTCTGAGAAGACAGCCACCGAACCCGCTGATCGTAGACACGACACGGAACCCAAGATGGAAAAGGACAGACTGTTAACAGGGACAGAGCAGCTTCATTCTGCAGTCAGCGATAGCACTGACCCCAGCGAGGAACTAGACAGAAGACTCTCTTGGAGCGACGCCCATGCCCAACTTGAAGTCGAACCCTGCCTCACAACGAGTGATAGTCTCCAGGTATCAACACCGATGTCCAGACCTATACCCGAGCTTCAAATTCAACGTGACCTCTCGGACCATCTCCGCCGGCCAGACCAGGTCCAATCTCTCTTTCAATCCGTGTCCAGAATCCCTACCCACACTACCTTGATGCTGTATATTTTGACAGCTGTCTTTATTTTCAACTTTCTTCCCTACCTCTCGGTCCTAATCATATACGGCGGGAGAGATATTCGTTACAACATGTTTCAGATCTGCGTAAAATCTTATTGCATCAACTGTTCGGTGAATCCCGTTATCTACGGCTTCTGTTCAGCAAAGTTCCGAAGGGAATGCTTCAAGTTGTTCACGTTCAGATTCAAATTTTAAAGACAATTCCAGCTTCTGATAATAATTCAGCAAAAAGTTAGTACTTTGCAGAGAAAGCAATCAAGCTGTTGATTCCGGCTATGTGTCCAAATGGCAGAATTCATTCTCTTAATCTTATTCCATTAAAAACTATTTTATCCCTGAGTACGCAGTAGGAGGGTCCTGCAGACTTTAATTGAGTGTCTGTCTGTGTATCTGTCTGTCTGTCTCGACTTAAAAGCTTATTGCTAGGAAACTACTGGGCGCAGTTCTTTCAAAAGTTGATACACTAACTTGATAATAGGTCCGATTGATCGTATTAAAACTTCATAATGTTACCTGGGACCTAAATGCCCCAAAACACACAAAAGCCACTCTTAACGGTGGGAGTTTTTGCGGTGGGAGGCTGGTCGCTTTGCGAACAGCCTGAACTAAAGGGGAGACTTGAGCGGCGAACACGTCACGCAGTGACGAGAAAAGCATGATTTCAGTGCAAGCCAGACAACGGGTGAGGAAATGGTCTCGGCAAAGAAATTACAATGCAGGGTTTGGTCTCGGTGAAAGAGAGACAGAGAGCAAGAGAGAGTCTATGGCCAAAAATGATCCGGGTTCGATTCCCGGCATGGGCGTTCTATTTTTTTTTTTTTTTTTAATTCTTGTTTACTATTGTTTATTATGAACGTTTTAAATGTTTAATTTTACTCTAATAGTTTTTTTAATTGTGTAAAATAAATAAATAATATTTTTTTTTATGTATTTTTTTTTTTTTTAAATCCAAGTGACCCGGGTTCGATTCCCGGCATGGGTGGTCTATTTTTTTTGTTTTTATTTTTTTATTTTTTTATTCTTGTTTACTATTGTTTATTATGAACGTTTTAATGTTTTATTTTACTCTAATAATTTTTTTAATTGTGTAAAATAAATAAATATATATATATATTTTTTAAATCCACGTGCACAAGACAAAAACTTTCATACTGGGGGAGCGAGCCAGTCTGAAGAGTACTCGGGTCCAGCGCCAGCGTTTTTTATCCCCGAGTACGCTAGTACTTTAATTGTGTGTCTGTGTGTCTTTCTCCACTTAACAGCTTATTGCTGGGAAACTACTGGGCGCAGTTCGTTCAAAAGTTGATACACTAACTTGATAATAGGTCCGATTGATCGTATTAAAACTTCATAATGTTACCTGGGACCTAAATGCGAAATAAACCACAAACACGACTTGGCCGTAGGAGGAGTTCACACCGGCGGGGCAACACGCAGCCATTGACCTGATAGAACAGCCGAACGCGTCACACAAAAATACGTCATGACAAAGTTACACGCAAAGCGAAAAAGACTTTGACGTCATTTACTTTTGTTCGGAATTTTCCGTCTGTTCCTAGCTTGTCAGTGAAGACCTGACGTGAGTAAGCTTACCCAAAACGTCTTTGTTCTCTATTCTCATTGCAGCTGTGAAATAATCAGTCTTGTGTCTCGGTCGTGTAGGTACAGAGTTTGCTTCTGCAATCATTGTGTTCGTGTTGATGACGGCTTCATAAGACAAAATAATAAGCGAATCTATCGCGAGGAAGACGTTTATGTACAAATCACCGAACCCAACCCATTTTTTGTGTGCATTTTTCTGAAGAATAAACTGCATGTGGTTAATTTCATCCGTTTAATGCTTGTCGAAACATATCTGATCACAGATGAGGTCGCAGTTTGTAGGTTGAATCTATGAATCGGCCAGAGATAGATCTGCATTTCTGGTCAGAAACCAACATTCACACCACAGACATTCCAAACATTTATCCCCGAGTACGCTAGTACAAGGGTCCAGCAGAAACTACTGGGCGCAGTTCGTTCAAAAGTTGATACACTAACTTGATAATAGGTCCGATTGATCGTATTAAAACTTCATAATGTTACCTGGGACCTAAATGCGAAATAAACCACAATAAAACGACTTGGCGGTGGGAGGAATTCGCGGTGCAACAGCCAGCCAGGCAGTCTGATAGAACGGTGCAAGGTCTCGGCAAACCAAGACTATGCCATATACTCGTAGCAAAGCCGCCGAATGGTACAGGGATATCTATGCGTAAACCAAGAATAGTGACGTAAGAAAATAGAATGTCGTCTTTTGATTTGGAACGTGACGTGTTTTAGAATGGAGATGTGGTAGTGTGTGTGTGTGTGTGTGTGTGAGAGAGAGAGAGAGGGAGAGAGAGAAGGAGTGAGGGAGAGAGAGAGAGTGAAACAAGAACAAGAACAAATGTTTATTGTCCTCAAACCAAAAAGGTTATTGACACATTGCTATGAATTCTAAAGCATTCTGCGACAAACCTTCCGAGACATACTTGAACATCTTTGTCCATAAATATTTCACTTGGTTTATAATTAATATAATCTACATCAATATTAGTCACGTCTTTTTTACACTTTTCTCCACTTTCATGGAATTTTACGCATTCATCCAGAAGATGATATTCATCTTCAACAATGTTACATACCATACACAAACGATTTTCTCTTTGGATGTTATGATGTCTTCCAGTTTCTATTTTTAGATTGTGACTACTGGTTCTTAATCGACTTAAAGCTGTCCTGTGATTTCGATTTTCTATCATTGTCAGATATGACTGAATTTCATATGTATCACATATATTTGAATAGAATCTTAATCTTGCACTTTCCTTTTGATTTAGCTTTATTCCAAAAACGTATGTATTCACTTTGTAATTTCATTTGTATGGCAAATTGTAACTTTCTCGTATCAAAAGTAGATTGATTTTGCCAAACATGATTAAAGCCAAGTCTTGAAAGTGAACTTTTAAGGCCAAAAAAAAAAAATTGTCTGTTTCTGGTCACCCGACCGACCCTAAATTTCGGCGCCGACCCTAAACTTTTTTTTTCCAAACTCCAAAATTTTGGGTTTTTTGGTGGTGGTAAAGGACAGGGTGAGAAAATGAACAACAAAAACGTGTGAAAACGAAAGTCCGCTGACGATTTGTAAATGTGTTGAGTGTCTTGTCTCTATGTATAGTGAATCCAGTCTCTTTGCGCGATTTTTAAAGTTAGTTTTATTGGTCTACATTTGGGGGGTAAAAAAAAATAAAAAAAATAAAAAAAAATAAAAAAAAATCCCTACCTACCTACCCTATTTTTTTTTAGCCATGTTACCAGAAACAGACAATTTTTTTTTTTGGCCTAATGAATATGAGCCAAGAATCTTCTTTAGGGTTATTAAACATGTCATCATATACTTGATGAACAAATGAATCTCGTTTAGATTTTTAAAATATGAGTCCAATAGGAAATGTTTTGTGTTAACATTCTTAGTGCTAATGGGAATCTACCTAATTCTGCCAGCACTGGTATACACATGGTTTTTCTGTGTACACCTAGCAGACAACGACAACATTTTATATGGATGTCTTCACTCGTAGAATTTCTTGAAAAACATGATTCAAAAAACTTCTCGATGTTATCGATTGATTTCTTGGAATAATTGTATGGGAACCAAATATTTGATCCATATGTCAAGATTGGATTCACTAAAGAATCAAATAAATGTAAAGCAGTATCAATTTGAACATTTTCTTTTCTAAACATTCTCCTAAGCAAATGGCTTGCTTCATTGGCTTGTTTACATTAATGTTCTTGAGCTTTTTGTAAAGAACCATTTTGATTAAATACTATTCCTAAATATTTATACTGATCTGCAATTGTAATGAAAGTCAATCCACATTTAAACAGGGTCTTTACGTTTGTGTTTGTGCGACAAAAAAACTAATACTTTGGTTTTGTCTGTATTAATTTTTAAACCCCATTTTTCACAATAATTATTTAGATGATCTAGTTTAGTTTGTAATCCTCCTTTTATTTTGGACAATAATACGAGATCATCAGCGTATAGAAGACACGATATTTTATTTTTTGATTGTTTTCCTATGGGTGGGGAATCAAAATCAGGAAGATTTTCAGTAATGTCATTTATAAAAATGTTAAAGAGAGTGGGGCTTAATGTGTTACCCTGCTGAACTCCTTTTTTTACTGTTATACTTGGTGATAGTCCATTTTTCAATTTTGTACAAATTGTTGAGTTTGTATACATGTTTTTTATTACATTGAAGCATCGACCTTTTATGCCAATTTTATGTAATTTGAGTAGTAGGGCATCGTGCCACACATTATCAAATGCCTTTTGAAAATCTACAAAACAAGCATATAATCTCCCATTTTTTGTTTTTATGATGTCATCAACTATTTTTTTAAGTATAAAAATCTGATCATCTGTTCTTAACCCTTTTCTGAATCCTGCTTGTTCTTTGATCAATAATTCATTATCTTCTAAATAATTCGTTATTCTTGAATTGATAATTTTACAAAATAATTTTCCTAAGTTACTAGTCAGTGTTATTCCTCTATAGTTACCCGGGTTCAATGGATCGCCATTTTTATATATAGGGCAATTCCAAAAAATATGCTCACCTAAGCCTGAAATTCAAAATGGAATTGACGGCTTTTTCACCGTACATATGCCACAAAAGATGTTTTTAGTTACTTATACCATTCATCGCTTGCCTCTAGTTCACTCCCCTTGCATGCCGCCATTTTGCTTTGATGTCATATGGGAACGCCCGTGTGAAGTCATTTTATGACAACTTTTAAGAATGTCATCGCGTGTGCTAGTTTTTATTGTTTTGGTTTCGAAAATTAGTCAAATTTGCTACAGAAGCCTAAAACTATCGTTTGATCTGTTTTTAAAATATCAATTGCTAATAATTTTTGAAATATATTTAAAACAAACTCTACCCCAAAATGGTGCCACGTCAGTGACGTTTTGGGTAGACTTTTTGTTTGTGGCGATGAACCGATTGGTTGATGTATTTCTTATTTCGAGTTTTCTTAGCTTTTAAATGGAGGAGTCCAACCATGTGATTTGAGTTTGTTTGTCCCCATTTTGTTGTGCACAAAGTGCATCACTGACGTGGCACTGTTTTGTAACGTCTATGGCACTTTGAAACCATGTGTACTTGTTACTGGTAGTTTTTAACCAATTTCCTTGTGATTTTTTGCTACATGTTCTAACTAAGGTTAACATTGTTGTAACTGAAAAAAGCTGAGCACAAAAACGAGATCATTTGTCCGTTATTTTTAATTTTTAGTGCAGTTAAACCCAGAGATTTGTACGAGTTATGATCCAAACAAAATGACCAAAACGCTATTATAAATGTTTCAGGTAACTGATCATCAAAAATATTATATCATTTGAAAGGCCAAACATTTAACTGGTTTACCTCTCAGAGATGACGCCATTAGGTTGCTACGTCATAAATGACGAGGCATCAAAATACGTCACTTTTGGGTTATGCTTCAAAACGGGGTCTTTTGTCAAGAACCATGAACAACTCCTATTCTGTAAAAGAGTGTAGCTAGGTAATGACACAAGGGACATTTCTACAAAGGTGAAGAAAGTAACATGAAACAAAGCTTCTACATAATTTACAATATGACAGAAGAAAAGGGAAATCAAAACTGGGGGAAAAGGGAACAACTCGGAATAGCCAACAAGACATCCGAACAGCTCTGCAAACGAAATGAATGTAGCTGCTGTATCAAAACTTAAGAACTAAGATTGAAAAGTGAACATACGAGTATATAGTGCAAGACTTAAACTTTTCTTTCTTTCTTTGGTGTTTAACGTCGTTTTCAACCACGAAGGTTATATCGCGACGGGGAAAGGGGGGGGGGGGGGGGGGGGAGAAGGGATAGAGCCACTTGTTAATTGTTTCTTGTTCACAAAAGCACTAATAAAAAAATTGCTCCAGGGGCTTGCAACATAGTACAATATGTAGAGGTTACATGCCGAGTCTCAGTGATTATCAAAAATAATGGTCGAAGTTAGCGGATCATGAAAAATGCGAGCTTTAGCGAGCTTTTTCATGACCGCGAACTGAGACCATTATTTTTGATAATCACTGAGACGAGGTGTGTAACCTCTTTATTCCTCCTTTCTTCAGTTATTCAAAGAAAAGAGGAGGTTTTTTGCGAAAGTTTGATCGAATCCTATTCACTCAACCAGTCAACCTGCGCAGGCAATCGATTAATGCGCGGTTGTATAGTTCCGTGCAAATCATTCCATTCTGTTAACACTTCTTGTCAGTTTTCCTATTTTGGACTAAAATCAAGTACACAGATATGCTGTTATTCTGCTGTGGCGGCAAAGGCAGATATTGTGTGTTCTGTATATGTTTTGGTATCGGTTAGGATAATGTTCTTTCGTCAAATGGGACTAGCAGACGAACTTTTGCACCCGTGTTCCAACGTTAAAAACTGTATGAAGTTAAGTTTTCTGGGGAAAATAGTGTATGAAACCGCTTTATGTTGTTTAAATTGATGAGATGTGTGCATTTGGTTGCGTATGATCTGTTTATTAAATGAAATATTGTTGAAAACTGACCGTCGGATTGCAGTCTGTTGTCGAAGAAACTGAGTGAAAAGAAGGGGAACTCCTCTTGTCGCTAGACAAAGTATGAGTTACTTGCCTTGGGAAATTGCTTGTGATGAACGTCTGATCTAGATTCAGAAAACAACCGAACTCATGGATTTTATATGGAGATTCATGTGTTCAGGCCTGTAGTTGTTAATTTAAATGCGGTATGTTTGTATTGTTTGCTCCAGAGATGTATACTTCGTACATTAGAGCGTTCGGAACTTTTCAGTCGCAAAAAGTAGTACCGAAACAGAACAGCTTCTCAACCCATTGCACTATCGAGGATTCAGGCTGTTGCTGGGTCGTTATTTGTTTGGTTGCTGGGTCATTATCGAAAAATAACTACCCCTACACGTTTACAGAGGTAAAGAAGCAGAGGGGGGAAAAAATGACCTTACTGGGAGAATGCAAGTTTCCAGTACAAAGGACTTAACATTTCTTACATACTGCTTGACTAAAATCTTTAGTGGAAGAATTCGGGGGGATAAAGTCAGGGGGAAAAAAATCCAGGGGGAAAGTGCCCTGATAGGGCGGAGAAAGATGCTAACAATGTTTGAGTTTGGTTATGTTCAAATTTAGAATTAACGGGTTATTCCGCCCTGTCATTCTCGACTAACACCAACAAATATAAAGTGGAATAGTGTGGTTCACATTAATTATCTTGTCAAATGTACATACTCATTTGTTTGACGTGAGTGTATAACGGTAGATATATATATATTTGCAAGGAGGGAAGACAGCGGAGAACGTCAAAATAATGACAGCTCAAATCAAAACCGTGTGAATGACGTTTTGGAGCCAGAATCAGGAGCCATTTATCTTTCTGAGGGTGTGTACTTGTTTTCCCGCCAAGTTTGAATGAAATATTTTCGAAAAATCAAGGCGTTGTCTGAAGTGTACAATAAAAAAAAGAATGACCTTGACCGGTGACCTTGAGTAGTGACCTTGACCCGGAATGCTTTAAATATGTTTGCTAGAGGTGTATGTTCCTTTTAAGTGTATCAATACATGTACAATTGAAATGATTATTTTACAAGTTATTCAGATGGGCAATGGTGTCGACGAACCAACGGGCGGACAGACGGACAGACGGACGGAGGGACACAGAGCCGTATAGTGGTTCAACAATGTCCGAGAAGATCAATAATCAGTTTAAAATCGGCCGTATTAAACTACCTATATTTTAACAACAAAAAAGTATCACTATTGAACATTGAATTCACACGTGCCACGTCAGTGACGCTCAAGTGCCACGTCAGTGACGCTACATATTAACCGCTAGTCGCAAGGATACATTTGATATTTGAAATTTATTTTATGTATCAGAACGTATGATATGTCTTGACTATGATCTAACAAAATCACATCATTTACTTGGCTAATCTCATAGAATTTTAGAATTTCGCTTAGTCAGTGAAATGCAGATGAGCATTTTTGCCACGTCAGTGACGTTTTTCAAAACTCAAGTTAAGTACCCTTAGCTTTTTTTACCTCAACATATTTAACCTTGGGTAGAAAGGTTGTCATGTTTGGGGAAATCTCTGCACAAATTTGAGTTAATAAAGTCATCATGACTATTATTTTTATGGCGAATAATGTCTGATTTTTTGTGCGAATGCCACGTCAGTGACGCTGGAATTGCCCTATAGCAATACTTAAACCATTTTTCCATTCAATTGGATAATGTCCTGTATCTAGAATTAGATTAAATAAAGTTGTTATTATTTCTATGGTGCTACCAATACTTGCTTTAATAATTTCATTTGTAATATTATCTTTTCCTGGTGACTTTTTGTTTTTTAAAGATCTACATTCTTTCATAATTTCTTCTTTTGTGATAGGTCGATCTAGATACGAATTATACTCTGAATTTTGTATTTGTTGTTTTTCATTTGAGATAATCTGTTTTCTCTCTTCTGTAACTTTAGTTTCCATACCTATCAACTTTTCCAAATGGTTGATCCATTTCAATGGGTTTATATTATGGTTATTTGATTTGATAGGTTCGCCCATTGATTTTAATTCTTTTAGCGTTTTCCACATTGTACTTGGGTCTTTATTAAATTCGTCATTTAATTTAGATACCAAATTGTTTTTAAAAATTCCTTTGGCTTTCTTTATTGTTGAGTTATACTTTTTCCTCATTGAGTAATATTTTTGACATAAAGTTTTATTAAAAGGATGTCTGTTTAGCGCATTTAACAATGATTTCAACTCTTTTCTTTGTAAATAACATTCCTTGTCAAACCATTTTTTATTGTTTTTCTTTCTTCTGGTTTTATTTTGTTTTCTTATTTTCTTACATAAACTTTGTTGTGCAATTTCTTGAAAAAACAATGTTAACTCGTCAGTTAAGTGGTTAATGCCAGTGCTGTTTGCCGTAAACTGGTCTTGTTTCATGCGTTGTGCTCGTTTCAAAATTTCAAAAGTTTGTCTTTCAAATTTGGGAGATTTAGTGTATGTTGTAGTTTGTCATTTGAATTATCATTCCACAAATATAATTCTTCAATATTTTCTTTCTCATTGTTTTTTTTGTGAAAATCTTTTGATTTGAAATTTTCCTTTGGGTTTCTATATGAGCATGGAAACCGGATTTTTAATTCTAGTGGACAATGGTCTGAAAATATTTGCAAGTCCTTGACTTTCATATGCATAACATCTTTGAATAATTCTTGAGAGCACAGAAAATAATCGACTACGCTGGGTCCTTGAGGTGTATAACAAGTAAATTTTCCATAGATATCTCCAAGTGATCTTCCGTTTAAAATGAACAAATTATTGTTAAGAGAAATATTAACCAGTTTTCTACCATATTTATGCACTGTTTTGTCCATGGACAATCTACGGTGTAGACTGTCAGTTACATAATTAGAAGGTAAAGAATATCTTAAATTATCATCATCAAATTCAACGTAATCTATTAGTTCTCCCGTCCTTGCATTACAATCTCCCATGAGGAGAATTGATCCTTGAGCAGATAGTTCTTCTAATTCAGTTTTTAGGTTATCCCAAAGTTTGTCAGTAAAATCTTTTCCAAAAGAAGAGTGTTCGGGGGGTATATATACACATCCAAGGAATATATCTGGTTCTGATTGTTTGTTACTTTGTGTGCATATTTGCATCCAGACAATGTCACTTGAGCTTCTTGGTAAAAGTTTTGTTTTGAGTCCTAAATTTTCCTTGATGAATAGACTTATTCCTCCTGATGAGCTGATTGCTTGTTTCCTTTTTGGACGTGGAAAGTTATGTGGTTTTGAAAAACCAGGAAGAAAAATGTCCTCTTCGTCTTTTTTATCCATATGAGTTTCCTCCAGTAAAACAATGTCATATTTGTCTAAAAAATCTATCACTTCTTGGTCTTTGAGTTTGTTTATTGTGTCTCCATCGATCTTTTGTTTAAATCCTTTAAGGTTCCAGGACAGTATGTTTATAGAAGAAATTCGATTTTCAAACATAAAAATGAATAAACAATCTTTAATGATGTTTTAAGAGTTCTGTTATTAATGTTAATACACGTATTCAATGAAATATCAAAGAACTATGGCACATGATCACGGGTATCTGAAATTGACGAAATTTTCGTCATAGAATGGAGCAAAGGGTCTTCCGGGGTGTCCTCTGATGGGTCCTTCATGGGGTACAAAGAAAGGTCCTCTTGGAGGTGGACTGAAGAGACCTCTGGGTGGTCTGTGAGGTCCGTTGAAGGGTCCTCTGAAGGGAACGAATGGTCCTCTGGGCGGACCTCTGAATGGTCCTTGTCCTTTTGGAGGTCTGTTGGGGGATCCTTTGAGAGGTCCCCTAGGTGGTTGATTGAAGGGCCCTCTGGGGGGAAATTCACGTAAAGTTCCTTTGAAGGGTCCTCTGGGCGGTGCGTGGAATAGTTCTCTGGGATGTTCACTGACGAGTCTTCCTAGAGGTCTTCTGTCGGATCCGTTGAATGGTCCTCTGGGTGGACGTCCAGCTGATTTTCTTGAGTTCGTTTTGTCTTTTTGTTTTGTCCAGAAGAGGGTTTCGAGATGTTGTCCGATGTTGTGTGCCAGTGTGGCTGCGCCTCTCTGATTCGGATGTATCCCATCTCTGTGTTTCAATGCGATGAACTCGTGGTCAATGAATGAGACATCTTTTACATCTCTCAACTCGTCGAAGCAAATGGCATTGAAAACCTCCTTTTTCGAGGTCTTTTGTTTGGAGGACCTTGCTAATGACGACTTTTGTTTTGGGGAATTTTGCTTTTATCTTTGACACACACTTCTTCATTTTGACAGCTACTGTTTGAGCGTTCTTTGTTTTGATATCGTTCAGACCGAAATGTAGTAGGATGCCATCTGGTGTTTTGTGTGTAGTTGAGATGGTTTTGTATGCTGCTTCAACTGTGTTTGTTTTTCTTTTTGTGACATTCAGTCCATACTTTACACCTACTCTTTCGGGGTCAACGTCGTTGAGGATGCTGTGGTGTAAGATATACACAGTTGGATGTTCGTCCTCGACATGTTTTTCAATTTCCACGTCGTCGCTTGATGAATTGGACGACAAACTTGTCAGAGACTCGGAAGACATCGAGTCTTGAAATGTGATGTCATTCTCCTGTGCTTTGGTACTGTTGACCAGGACTTTCTCCGAAGGTTTTGGTTTTGGGGTACTACAATGCGTCATTTCCGTTTTCTTCTGTGACGCGTTTTTCGGCAGATGTTTGACGTCACATTTTCCCTTTCCACGCGCGGTGTGGCAAGCATGTCTTTAGAAGCAGACGGTCTGTCTTTGTTTGGATCCGGTTTCGGGGAGTTTTTGACTATGTCGGCAAATGATTTTTCGAAGCTACTTTTGTTGTTTCTCTTGCTCTCTTTCTGTGTTTGAATACGTTTTATGTTGTCTTTGGCGAACCTTTCCCAGTCTGTGATACCGTACGTTTTAAAGCACATGATGAATTGAAATATCATGTTTTAAAGCTTATACCTTATGTGGCCTTCAGTATATACTGTTTGTGTGATTCGCTGAATCACTGTATTCTGCGAAAAAGCACTACGAGAACTCTTGGTTTGTTTTTTGACTCTCCTGAGTAATCGCAAGTGTCTTACGAATGAGCAGTGTTAGGAGCAGTGTCCCGAGACAAAAAAGTTAACGTTGGGGTTATCTCGAATGTTTTTGCAGCTAGAGCTTTGAAACTGTGCACACTACTAGGGTTTAATGTTTTCCCGACACGACCCGAAGGTCACAGTGGGGTCAAGTTTGGCCCGGATAAGATAAATCAAAAATTAGAATTTTCTTAAATGTTTTTTCAGCGATTTAATGGTTTGATGACTTCTGAACATGACTCTAGATAGTCTGGTGTATTATCCTGGTCATATTTTCAGGTCACAGCAGGGTTGTGCTAGGGTAAAAAAAGTATAACATTCTAACGTGCTTCGATGTTTGTTTGTTTGTAAGCTAGGGCAGCAGATTTCATATTACTTTTGGCAATCGTAAAATCGTATAAGCATTTGCATTTGTTTTACGAAACATGTTCCTCTTTAAGTTACAGTGAAACCCGGCTATATTGAAGTGGCACGGGACCCGGGAAGACCTTCAATATAGCCGGAACTTCAATATAGGCAATTCTCGGTTATATTGAATTTCCCTCCTTGTTCCTTCAGAAATTCAATATAACCGAACTGTTTTGCACTATACGTTCTTATTAAAATTTTACGTGTCCACACATTGCGTTTGATGTGAGATATATTCCCATTAATCTTTCACCTGTTGGCTGTTGTTCTTCGAGCCTCCTTGCTTTTTTCTGCACACACACACACACGCACGCCCCCCCTCCCTTACGCACACAAACACACAGAGCCATTCACAGTATCAGACCGACGCCAAATGAAGCATTTGATTAAAAGTTTAAGGAAAACTTAAAAGAAGACATGAAATAATCAAACATGTTCCTCTTTAAGTTATTTGTTTTACGAAACATGTTCCTCTTTAAGTAATTTGTTTGACGAAATATGCTCCTCTTACAGTTTTTTGGGGTGATATTGTAATTTTTTTGCTTAACTGTGATCATTATCTCACTCAAAAATAAAGTGTTCACTTTTTAAAGTTGTGATTTTGTTGGCATTTCCTTGCTTTGTGTATCTTTTCTCCCTGAACTTCTCTGAGTTGTTTCCCTTGTGTGTGTGTCACTGTGTGTGTGTGTTGGGTTTGTTTTGGGCCTGTGTTTGTTTTTGTTTCTGTTTTTTAGGGTAAGGGGGGAGGTGTTTTTTGTGGGAGTTTTTAATTGTGTTTGTTGTTGAAGAATTGTGTCTTTGCTGGGAATTACACGTACAAGTAAGTAGAAAGCTCACAGTAGTTGCTACTACTAGTACTACTGCTGCGCTGCTACTTCTACAGCTACAACATTCAACAAGTAGAGAGCCTTTTTATCCATCCACAAGCCCACACACAGAAGTGCGGTATTTTTACTCAGAGAGAGAGAGAGAGAGAGAACTGAACGGACTGATAGAAATGACGTTACTTCCCGGTACTCATTTTGAGACCGACAGAATTTTCTTACACTGGTTCCGCAAATATAGGCCATGATCAGTATTTTCAAGCAGGGATCAGCTGCAAAGGAAATTTCTGAAAAGGGCGTGAATTATTACAGCTCTGTGTAGTTTATAGCTCAACTATAGGTCTGCTTGTTGCGTTCCGTCGAATTCACGACTGTAAGCCTATATTATTTTTGATTGCGTAGCTCGTGGCAGTTTCGCAACATGCTGCCGCTAAAGCAACGGTTTTACCGATCCAGGGACTTCTAGATTAATAGCACGCGCCCCTCATTGGGAGAATAACCAGTATTTCCTGATCGACATGGAAAATGAACTATTTTCAGATCAGGGGTTCTCAACGCCGGGTAGCGGACTTGACACGCGGAACAGGCAGTTAAATCGTCCCCCACCCCCATTTTATGATAGGGAAAGCTGAGAGGGGTTTGGGTGATCGCGGAAGTCACATAGATTATGTATTGCCAAGGGCGGATCCAGGATCTTAAGGATGGAGGGGCACACCCAAACTTTTTTTTTCCAGAAAGAGACATATATGCAAGTCAGATGAACAGTTTTGTTCAAGTCCAATATTTTGAGCAGAAACAGAGAGTAAAACTGGAGTCAGCTAAATATGACTATTAAAGCTTTGCTCGAAGAATGTTCTCAAGTCTGTTAAGGAATTAAAAGAAAGACTAAACAGCTGTACCACCTGAAACTTTATCGTCAACGTTTCTTTTGTGAGAGTCAAAGACATAAGATATCTCATTTTCCAAATCTCCGTATACAGCGACACTAGTTTCTCCAAATGATGCAACTAGATAATGTGATACAACAAAAGAGTGCTGAAAAGCTTCAGGCAAGCTTGTCATGCCAAATGCACTGTCAAGGACAACAATTGGGTCTGTGTATGAAATTTCAAAGGGAAATCCAACAACTGATGTAGGTAGATGCTCATGTCCCAGAAAACCTTCGATGCCAGTGTTTGCAGATATGTTTCAGTACAGAGATGTTCCTTCAAACAAAGTATTATCTAGGTCAATTGGGTTCAGGTATGTCATAGCATCAAACATAGTTTATTTGTGCCATGGAATTTTATGAGACTTGCAATGGTTAGTAAAGCAATGAGAGCTACCGCAGTGCACTGTCGGCCATTGGCTGGCTGAAATATATTGCATCCCTGATGCAAATTTGGCATGAAATCTGGGTATTACTGCAGGCAGAAAATGTATGAGAACACAACTTTTTTTTGGAATGAAGAACAAGTAAGGAATTGTAACAAAGCAAAACAATTAATCAACAAAGAGAAAGACATTGAACACTGTCAAATGCAAAGGAGCAGGGGGTTCTCCATGTTGAAGAACTTTTTGCAAAAGACCACAAGTAAGCTAACACCAACAGTAACTGGCATCTTATTGTAAACTGGCCTTGCCTTCCAGGATATGACGTCATCAAAGACATTTATCTAAAAAATGAAAAAAACCGTCTGGGGATATCATTTCCAGGAATTTTCATGTAAAGTTTCATGAAGATCAGTCCAGTAGTTTACTCTGAATCGCTCTACACACACAGACACACACACATACACCACGACCCTCATCTCGATTCCCCCTCTATGTTAAAACATTTAGTCAAAACTTGACTTAATGTAAAAAGTAGAGGAAAGCCAACCATAATTTTTTGACAAAAAAAGAGTTGCCAACAACATTTTTTTTTTTTTTTTTTTTTTTGAACCTCAGTTACAATATGACTCCCTATGAGTATGATACTGTGAGCGAAGCTGAACAGTTTAAACGTAAATAGATTGGGTTATAAATAATAATAATATCATTCTTTCGTTTAACATGGACAATCTTCGAAAATGTACAATATTTTCAATCAATTATAATTTAGCTATAATTCTCTCCGTGAACGGGCATTTAATAATAATAATAAGAAGAAGAAGAACATTTATATAGCGCTAAATCAAAAACTTTCGTTAAAAAGGCTTGCTCTAAGCGCTTGACATCTAAACTAAAACGTCAATCACACTCTTTACAATGATGTACAAGAACTTCATGTCACACTCTTTCATTCAGTATAGCACCATTCACACAGTTGTTATTCTGTACAAGACAATAAGTTAGTCTAACATTTAGAATGTTCATAAGATGAAAACAAGAGAAAACCAGACTGATTAAAACAACTGCTTAGTGCTAACAAAGCATGAATCTTAATGATAACGTAATACATGTTTAACTGTTAAGACCATAAAAAACCTATATGCTAAAATAACTTCGAATTTTTAAGAACTTCTTATAAGATACACAGCACATCTAGATAAACACCAGAATGATAAAACAAAAGGCAACATTTGCACACTTTCTCTCTTTCTCTATCCTCTCTCTCCTCATCCTCTCTCTCCCTCCCCTCTCTCCCTCTCTCCCTCTCTCTATCTTTAATCGTCCTCTCTCTCTCTCTCCCCCTCTCCCCTTCTCTGTCTCTCTCACCCTCCCTGCCACTCTCTCTCTCTCTCTCTCTCTGATACTGTGAGCGATGCTGAACAGTTCAAACATAAACCCTACCATTCTCTCTCTCTCTCTCTGATACTGTGAGCGATGCTGAACAGTTTAAACATAGACAGATAGGGTTATAAATAGCAATAATATCATTCTTTCGTTTAACATGGACAATCTTCGAAAATCTCTCTTTCTCGCTCTCTCTCTCCCACCCCTCCCTCCGCTCTTTCTCTACCTCTCTCTCTCTCGCACCCTCCCCTTTCCCCCCTCTCTCTCTCTCTCTCTCTCTCTCTCTCTCTCTCTCTCTCTCTCTCTCTCTCTCTCTCTCTCTCCCTCTCTCTCTCTCCCTCCCTCACTCTCCCTCCCTCACTCTCTCTCTCTCTATTACCATGGTTGTGTTTAAATGAATTAATAATAATGATATATTTTGCTGTTCGTCATAATTGTTTTCATCATTGGTTCACCTTAGTTAATACATTGACATTTGCAACAAGTCATTTACAATAGCATGATAGTACTGGGTTTCTCAGTCAAAAAGCCGAATGGAGAGCTCTCTTTCAAATATACAATTTGGGTCAAAGCCTTCTCCGTATTTGTATATACTTATTGACATTTTTGCAACAAGCAGAATAGGAAAGCCAACCATAATTTTTTGGCAAAAAAGAGTTGCCAACAACACAGTTGTTTACGTTTCTGTTTCCCAAAATCCGATTGTGGTGCAACATCTTGTCATACTAATGTCACTGAATCACAAGTTCATGTGCTCATCCGTTTCTTTCCTTCAGCTTCTGCATTTAACTCCTGTACCCTCTAGGAACACACTTTCCCCGCAAGAACACTGAGTATGCAAATAATTTTTACATTTACTCTTACCAAAGCAGTTAGGGGCAGATTATACCTGCGCAGAGTCAGCGGCACAGACGACGCACTGCAGATTATCCCAGCCCGCTACACGTTGCGTGAAAAGAAAACAGGCCAAGTACTTGTCATAATCCCTATCGCAGCATCCATAATATAAGCAGTGCGTCGTCTGTGCCGCTGACTCTGCACAGGTATATTCTGCCCATAAACGGTACCAGTGCCCATGTTTGTCATTTTAAGAGTTTAGAAACAGAAAGTCAGGCAATTAAAAAGATTCACTAATCAAAAAAATTGTATGGACAAATTCAGTTATTCACAAGAAAGAGATGAGTACTTTGTTTTTTACCAACAGCAAAAAACAACAATATACATATGTGACAAACAGGTACTCACATGCAGGCTCTGAAAGCATTTTCACACTCTCACACAAACAATGAGGAGAGATTTTGAGTCAAGTCATCAAAACTTTTCCATTAGGAAAATTAAAACATCATGATTATCAATTCAGTTCATTAAAAATTCATCAAACAATAAATAAAAAAAATGAAACTGAATTAAAAACAACAACGCTTTAAGGACATAGAGAACATTTCCAAGATGAATATATAAGTGTTCATTTGGTTTGATCATAAAGTAGGATTCAAACAATGAAACACAGAGAGACTGTGATTAAAAACATTTAACAGACAGAGAACATTTTTAAGGTGGGCGAACATGTGTAAATGCGAAGATGCGACAATACTGATGCCAAAGCCATAGTCAACCAGAATTCAGCATACACACCTTTCACCCACAGTCTCATGTAAAATCATTCTTTTAAAAAAGACACATGAAACTCACACATCAGACACCATCTGGTAGCTCAGTTGGTAGAGCACTGGACTTGTGATCGGAAGGTCGCAGGTTCGAATTCGGGCCGGGACGGACACGGGTCAACTTTATGTGCAGACCCAGAGACGGAAGCCATGTCCCACCCCCGTGTCATCACAATGGCACGTAAAAGACCTTGGTCATTCTGCCATAAGTGCAGGTGGCTGAATACACCTAAACACGCAGACACCTGGGTAGCGCGACTCCGTTGCTGCTAGCTTTCCACTGGGAGGAAGCGACCCGAATTTCCCAGCGATGGGACAATAAAGTAATGAAAATGAAAATGAAATGAAATGAAAATGAAATGAAAAAATGAAATGAAATGAAAATGAAAGAAATGAAATCATTTAAACCAACACATTTGACACAAACATCCGAAGAAAAACGTAAACTTAGATTTTTCACAGTCAAGCCTTCTAGTCCACACCGCCTGTCCAAAATGAACACCCCAAACAATCCCTTAACTGATTTAACTTTCTTCTTCTTCTTCAGCGTTCCAGAATTTGTCTGGTTACGTGTGAGCTCGTTTGCCCATTAAATTTTGGGTTCCCCACACTATACTCTGAGAGCATAGTCAGCTCACTCCGCTTTCGTTGAGTGGGCATGCTGGGTACTTTCGTGTTTCCATAACCCACCGAACTCCGACATGGATTACAGGATCTTTTCCGTGTGCACTTGGTCTTGTGCTTGCGTGTACACACGAAGGGGGTTAAGTCACTAGCAGGTCTGCACATAAGTTGACCTGGGAGATGGGAAAAATCTCCACTCTTAACCCACCAGGCGGCAGCGACCGGGATTCGAACTCACGACCTCCCGATTAGGAGGCCGACGTCTTACCACCACGCCACTGCGCCCGTCG
The DNA here is from genome assembly GCF_037325665.1 of Littorina saxatilis. NCBI lineage: Eukaryota > Metazoa > Mollusca > Gastropoda > Littorinimorpha > Littorinidae > Littorina > Littorina saxatilis. The sequence continues at coordinate 86,310,873 of NC_090246.1, read as the reverse complement.
ACTGATTTAACTGATGTGGTTCATGTGAAATGCACAGATTTAAAGCATCTGAAGAGTGTAAGACAAGCCACAAAGTTTAAGCTTAAGTACAGTTAATGAAAGACATAAAACACTATATGTGCTGAAATACAATAGCTGAACACTGTCTAACTGTAACATATTTCTAACTGTAACATATTGTAGTAATCTCCAGCATGAATGTCTAATGCAGACCTGGGAACCCCTGTTTTACACTGGAAGTATTCTCAAACAAACTTGGTGTATTTTCAGAAAAATGAGCGTACTCCACACAGCATTTGAACAACCATGATTCAAACATGCTTCACACGAGTCTGTTGCACCGTTAATTAAGTTTACCAATACATTTAAAACAAATGCTTCTTTCAATGTTTACTGACAAAAACTGTTAGCATGTGTCAAAATACTGCATCGGTTTCGGGATGCGCTTGTGAAGAAAAGTAGTCTAGGGATTTTTCTCATCGTATTTTTTCCCACTGACCGTACTGATCGTATTCTAGACAACCATGCGTACAAAACACGGTGAAATTGTATGGGTCCCAGGTCTGCTAATGCACTGATGGAGTTATGAGCGGGTTTGTGTGGTACATGTAGTAAATATACCTACAAGCATTGCATTGATTCATCTGCAGCATATATGGTCTTTAGAACTGTGAATTATATAAATTATTCACAAGGTTTCAGTAGATTTACATTCTTATGCTGAGATCTATTCTTACCTCAGACAGGAATGCCTGAATTTTCATGGAAAATACAATATTAAATGATCAATGAGTTGACAAAGTTACCATCAAGCATTTACATACAGTGAGTGCAACACACCTGTTAAAACTCCAAAGGTGTCCGCAAACCCTAATGCAGACTTTACATGACTGGTAAAATGGGATGTTTTATTTTGATGTCAGGTTCATTCGTCTGCAATAGATAAACCGAGTATTTTAAAAAAGATAGTTTTTCTCTTTGTTATTGTGATCATCTGTGGGCAGACATGCATAAAGAGCCTTTGGGGACAGATTAGTCTTACGGGGAAGTATAGATGAAAAGTCTCAACTGATGAAAGTTTGTGTGCACAGATAGTCAACATCTATTATGAGCTGCCACATCAATCATAGACATCTTCTATCTAAGGTAAACACAGCCGCTTTCTTCATCATGTAAACAAACGGAAACAAAACACACAATGGACAAACAACAAAATGAGCATACAGTACAGGGACACATGTATCATAACATAATACAACCTTTCAAAAGAAACTTACAGCTTCCTGCTGGGAAAACTTATGCCGGAACACATGTTTCTTTGTTACCAATGTCGTACCCTTTATTCTCTCCAACAAAGCCACACTAATAAGACAAACAAGACAATCACAACACAACATAGGCTTACTACCTCCATATACATGTATCAATGACTTCAAGATTGTCTTCAGATCCTGATTTTGAAAGTAACATTTGTTTTCAAAATGTACTAGAAAGGCTTCATACAACTCTTTCACACACACCCCCCCACCCCCAACATACCCCCTCCTCTCCCCAACGCCTCATTTACTCTCTTCCTTTTTTTCAAACCCATTCACACACATACACAACATTCCAGTGTCCATTGTGATGTCGTGATAAAAATGTCTGCAGTTGAGAATTCCCCAACACGCTCTTTGAGAACAGCGATGTCCGTTGTAAATCCTGGGCTGGATTCGTGTTGGTGAAAATGAACATTGTCTCACCAGCTAGTAATTCCATTTGGCACGCTGAGCTTGAATATCACTCCGTAAGTTTTGAGCAAAACAGATTCCTAGAATCTGCAACAGAAACTAAGTAAATCTCAGCAAAAGCTGGGATGACTGTCTGTTGAGAACGCCTGTGGACATTGATAATAAGAAACCGTCTACATTTTCAGTTGCTGTATGAGTGCACAGGTCTCCACACAGCAGGCAAAGGAACTGGAAATAGTGTACCAAGAAAATCAGCTTTATCTGCAAACAATTCCCTTACAAAATTATATTTACTGGTTCTTTCAGATTTTCATTAGGCCTAAAAAAAAAATAGGTGTGGTTACGGTAACCCGACCTACCCTATTTTTAGGGGCAGACCCTATAACTTGTTATTACATTTGTCAAAAAACACACACAAAAAACACACAAAAGACGAGTGCAGAAAACGCAATAAAAGCGACAGCGCTCGAGTCGCACACTTATTTCCCTGTCGAGTAGGTTTAATTTGTACACATTAGAAAAAAAAAGTTTAAAAAAAAAGTGATTGCTTACCTTCCTACCCTATTGTTTTTGGCTATGTTACCTTAACCACACCTATATTTTTTTTGTTGGCCTTAGCAGGTCAGAGCATCAGAACATTGCACCAGCAAAATTCGAGGCACAGCAACCACAGCCGGACCCGCAAGAGCCGCAGGTCTCTGGGCCTTGGAAGTGTGATCCAGAGTTCGTCATCACTGTCACTCTCAGAGTCTGTTTCACTCGGCACCGAGGTAGCTGAAGACGGTGTATCTTCGTCGTGATTGTCAAGAGTCTCGGAGGCTGGCGCAAAAACGCACCACGGTCCAAAAACATTCTGATAATCATCGATCCACGGCTATGGCCAGTTTACATCGATAGAATGAGACCCGAAGGGAAGTAACTCATTTTTGACCTGAGTTCAGGATGGGTCCAAAAAGTGTTCGAGACAATCTGCAAAATCAATTCTTTAAAAATTGCTCGCTCTTTACGTAGGGCACCTAGGATGTTCCCGTTTGGTGAGCGTTCAAATGGAAGGGTGTTTGTACTGTGTGTAAAAGCCTGACAGTATCTGTGATGGTTTACGGGAGGCTTACTGTCCGGGCGTGATTTCCGGTATTGAATATTCATAACAGCCGTCCAGCACCAAAACGAGGCGCCATTGTTGTAGAGGACCAAGTCCGCAAAAATAAATTCTTTGAAAATTTCTCACGCTCGACAGAAAGCAGCCAGGATGTTCCCGTTCGGTGAGCGTTCAAATGGAAGTATGCTTGTACTGTATGTAGACCCTCGGGGAGCTCTGTGATGGTTTACGGGAGGCTTACTGTGCCTTTAAACGTTCCAACAACCTACCTTTCTTGGTTTTTTTATTCTGAATTTTGGAACGTTGGTAGTCTGTTTTTGGATGTTTACTTCAAGTTTGTGCAAAAAAGTTTGGGTGGGCCCCCCTTCCTTAAGATCCTGGATCCGCCCTTGGCATAGGGGAAGGGCTCCTAATATGGACCGGCTCCTAATATGGACCACCTCCTGTTCTGACAAACTAACGGCGCTAGAGCGCTCACATTTTTTTAATTGGCTGTATTCATCCTCTCTGGACAACTTACACATGTCAAAAGAGTTGCAGAAACACAAACCTCAAAACCGTTAGGCTTTTTCTCTTTTTTTCACTTTTGGCATGGTTCACTCTAAATTTCCGCCTAAAACTGACTCGTTTCTGTCCACAGCCAACGCTTTTATAACACAAAAATTGCTTTATATGACAGCTAAGACCGTATTTGTTACAATTTAGCAGTCTTGACCCCGAGTTTCTCCTGCAAACAAAAATAATAGCAAAATCTCTAAGTATGTGTGAGTCCCCTAATATGGACCACCTTAAAAAAATCGAAGAAAATAAAAGCTAAAGCCTATTTTCATTAATTCATTAAGAAGCTTGCTGGAAATAACCCATAACTCGCCCTCGAGATTTAAAAAAAATTATAACAAATAGTTTTCTTTTCGTGGAAGTTGATAATTTCACTTAATTTCACTCTGTTTTTGATAAGCTTCTTTAGTTTCCTGGTGTGCTTCAAATAATGCTCTCATCAACCCGAAACAGCTAAATCTAAAGCATATTTGAATTAGTCTGACTTGCACACTAAGTTTTATCATGTTATTTTGAAGTATAGGGGGCTTTTTACAGTGATTCGTGAAGGCCGCTTCACTGGTCCATATATCGGTCAATCCCGACACCCAAGTTGTCTTCCTGACAGATGCCTTGTCTGTGCTGCAAGCAGTCAACAACAACAAACTGCCTCAGCTTACAACAACACTTCATAACATCAGGTGTCTGAAGACTGTATTGCAGTGGGTCCCCTCACACTGCGGAATAGAGGGGAACGAACAAGCGGATAAAATGGCCAAACTGGGTGCGGAGGACGAACAAGAAGAAAACCCAGTGAGCGCCACAGAGATGAAAACCATCATAAAGTCTCTGCTTAAACCCCCCCCCCCCCCCCAACGCACGTCAGCTACCACCAACTGTCAAGACCTGAACAGGTAGTCATTTTCCGCCTGAGAACAGGGCACAACAGAATGCAACAACACCTGCACAAAAAACTGCGAGCCGTGCCTTCCCCCATGTGTCCCTGTGGAGACGCAGAGCAGGATGCAGCCCACATCCTGCATGAGAAGCTGCATGGACCTGTGGAGGCTCTTCATAAGACCACCAGCTCCATTACCAGAGCTGGTCTCCAAGTTTAGCATTGGCGAACGACAAAAAGAAGAAGATGTTATTTTGAAGTATAGGGGGCTTTTTACAGTGATTTGTGAAGGCCGCTTCACTGGTCCATATTAGGCGCCCAGGCTCCTAATATGGACCCTTTGGGATTTTTTCTGTATTTAATTTTTGCTGAATATCTATCAAAGCTATTTCACTCTAATTAGGCCTAACGGTTAACCTAAGAGAGAAGGACTATGTTAGGAAACGCTACCGTTGCTGAGCTTTGGTTCAGTTTTGTGTGTTGCATGTAGTTGACTTATTTGTACTTTGTGGGAAGGTACCGATATTATATTTTGTAAACACAATATTTATGCTTGGACGAGAATGCAGGTGAACTTTCTAGTCCTGTCAAAACAAGTTGTTTACCATGCTGTTTTAGTGTGAGTTCGTGGCGTTCGATCGGATTAAGGGCGTCGGCACCTTTTGATGTACGTCACAGAGAACGTCACCATTCTAGTCCATGGGCGGTTCGCATATAATGTAGTTGTATCATGTTCGGTCTGGAATATTCTCGAGATTGAGTATTTACTATATATGCCAGCGCGATTTGAATGTTAAAAAAGCTTCTATTTGAGTTCTGCTACGATGTGCAGTTGTATGTATGGAATGCTAAATAAATCCTCGAACTCAATTTGACGAGTTGTTTTCTGCTGCTGCGAAGACGGGCGACGTAGAATAAAAGAACACAACTATACGACATTTGAGAACTTGTGGCAATCTCAAGTGTCGTGTAACAATTGGGGGCCAAGCCAAGGATCTACGTTTAACGCCAAGGGTTTTCCAGCAACAAGGACCAGCGTCAAGACAGTCACAGGAGGTAGCCATCAATCGGGTGTATCCTGAGGGATCAGTATTGAGACTACGGAACCGTGGATTCGGTGTGACTGGTGAAGAGTTTGGTAATCGCCGCAGCTCGGTACGGTGAGCGACGCCGGAGTGTATCGGGATTACAGAGGTTAGCTGCCGTTTGGACGAGACGGACTTCGTCGCGGAGCTAGTGCATTAATACTACGAAATACGACTGAGGTACGTCGTGTACGTATCGTGAGCAAAGTGCGCCGTCACGTTAGACGAGGAGGGTGGCAGCCTGCGTCTACGAAGGTGAACAGCGACGAGAGAAGCAGCGGAGGTGCAGTAGAGACTGTGTTCTTTTAGAAGACTACATTCGTCTACGTTCGGGGCTGTGAAAGAATACAGACGAACGCACCGGAAAAGACCAGAATGGCTGAGTTCTGGGCAAAAGGAGTTGAACTGGGACTAAAAGGCAAGCAGCTGACGGAGTTCGTCGAGTCCCAGACACGACTGCTGGCGCAGCGTGAAGAAAGACAAGCGCAGCGTGAGCGTGAAGAAAGACAAGCGCAGCGTGAAGAAAGACAAGCGCAGCGTGAAGATAAAGAAAGACAAGCGCAGCGTGAAGAAAGAGAAAGAGAAGCACAGCGTGAAGAAAGGCAAATTGAGCTGAAACGCTTAGAGCTCCAGATAGAAATGGAGACGAAACGCTTAGAGCTTCAGACAGAAATGGTGCGTGTTCAAAGTGAGCACGAGGCACCACGCCAAAGAGATAACCAGCAGCAAATGTTACACAGGGCACCGAAACGTCCAGCATTCGCTGACGGGAAGGACCAGATCGACTGCTACCTTGCAAGATTTGAGAGGTTCGCTGAGAGTGCTAGATGGCAGCGCGACGACTGGGCGATTCAACTCAGCGCACATTTGACTGGGGCAGCACTTGAGGTCTACACTAGACTCTCAAATGATGACGCCAGAGACTATGATGTACTGAAGGAAGCTCTGTTGCGTTGCTACAACTTCACTGAAAGGGGCTTTTGTTGGAAAACGTTACCAAGATCCTCAATGCGCCACGTCCTGAAACCAAGAAGCAGGTGCGATCCTTCCTTGGATTGGCTGGGTACTACAGAGAGTTCATTCCAAACTTCGCCGCCATAACGGCGCCTTTGTCGGACATGACCCGAAAAGGATGCCCCAACCGAATACTCTGGGGACCAGCTCAGGAGAAGGCATACCAGACCGTGCGCGACCTGATGTCACGAGACCCGGTGCTACGCCTTCCTGATACTGCCAAAGAGTTCATCTTGCGTACAGACGCATCGGACGAAGGGATCGGCGCCATGCTGATGCAAGAGCATGGAGGTAAACCGTTTCCGGTCAGCTATGCCAGCAAGAAGCTGTCAGGAGCCGAGAAGAACTACTCGACCATGGAGAAAGAGTGTTTAGCCATCGTGTGGGGAATCAAGAAATTTGAACTCTACCTCCAAGGGGTGAAATTCGTGCTTCAGACTGATCACAAACCCCTCACCTACCTGAACTCTGCGAAGTTTGTGAATAATCGTATCATGAGGTGGGTGATGTACTTGCAGAACTTTGATATGCGAGTGGAATCGATCAAGGGTTCAGACAATGTTGGAGCAGATTTTCTCAGCCGAGTATGTGAGTAAAACTGTGTTCATTCTCCAACAGACTAATGTACAAACCTGGATTTCAATCTGTTATGTATACATAATATGTGTACAGGTAGCGTTTCAATGATTGAAAGAAATTAGGTAAATTTCTTCTGGTGTTGGGGGTAATGTTAGGAAACGCTACCGTTGCTGAGCTTTGGTTCAGTTTTGTGTGTTGCATGTAGTTGACTTATTTGTACTTTGTGGGAAGGTACCGATATTATATTTTGTAAACACAATATTTATGCTTGGACGAGAATGCAGGTGAACTTTCTAGTCCTGTCAAAACAAGTTGTTTACCATGCTGTTTTAGTGTGAGTTCGTGGCGTTCGATCGGATTAAGGGCGTCGGCACCTTTTGATGTACGTCACAGAGAACGTCACCATTCTAGTCCATGGGCGGTTCGCATATAATGTAGTTGTATCATGTTCGGTCTGGAATATTCTCGAGATTGAGTATTTACTATATATGCCAGCGCGATTTGAATGTTAAAAAAGCTTCTATTTGAGTTCTGCTACGATGTGCAGTTGTATGTATGGAATGCTAAATAAATCCTCGAACTCAATAGACTTGACCCACAAGTCAGCAGCGAATGTGATAAACGGGTTATCTCCCCTGAAAAGCGAAGCAAGCTTCGAAGATGGCGACGATGGAAAAGAGAAGAACTGTGAGCGAACTGCGAAAGGTGTGTGTGGGTGTGTGTGTGTGATGTGTGTCAGTGTGTGTGTATATGCGCGTGCTGTGTGTGATGTGTGTCAGTGTGTGTGTATGCGCGTGCTGTGTGTGTGTGTGGCTGTGCTTGCGTGAGCTTGTGTGTGTGTGTGAGAGAGAGAGAGCGATAGTGAGAGTAGGGTATGGTTGTTGGTGAAAGTTGAGTTGGACGCTGGGGTTGGGCGGGTGTGTGTGTCAGAGAGGGTTGTGTGTGTGTGGGGGGGGGGGTGGACTGCGTGTGTGTGTTTATTTGTGTGTGTGAGGGTTGTGTGTGTGGGGGGGGTTGACCGCGTGTGTGGGTTTATTTGTGTGTGTGAGGGTTGTGTGTGTGTGTGTGTGTGTGTGTGACTGCGTGTGTGTGGTTATTTGTGTGTGGTGTGTGTGTGCCTTTCGCCTTGTATTGAGGAAATTAAACTGCGTTTGCGTATTATGTGTGTGTTTGCAAGCGTCCGTGTATGTTAGGCATATCTCAGTAGGTGTACGTGTGTGTATCAGTGTGCGCGTACGTGCAATGTGTGTGCGTGCGCGCGTGTGTTTGTGTATGTATGTATGTATGTGTGTGTGTGTGTGTGTGTGTGTGTGTGAGAGAGAGATAAACAAACTATCAAGAACAAAACAAAACTGAACAAACGAAATGTTTTCCCCCAACTCTGATTATTGCTTGTTTCGGAGACGACTGTGATTTTGACTTTTTGAGTAAGCCTACACGAACACACAAGCTCAATACACACACCGGTGACACTGTGACGGTTCCCCTACGCTTTGTGTTCGGTGCCCTGACCCTTTGTGTTCGGTTCCCACTCGGTTCCCACACACCAACATTCGCGGACAAAACATCCATTTATGGTAGTATTACGCAATGTTGCTCTCTTAGAATGGTCTTGTTAGATCTGTGAGTGTTTACACTACATGCCTGGTGCTGTTGGATTGAAGGTTTTTGATATTTTAGCCGTTATTAGGTAGAATGCCTTCCACTTTACTGCAAAACTGCATAATTCGTAGCATCGGCAAGAAATATCCTACCAAAAAATGCCTGCTTGGAACTGTCCGTGGTCCAGCAAAAAGTTCAACATGTCTGTAGCAGACAGCCCAAGTTTCAAGATTGTAGGGCCATCCAAACAGCCGTAATAATAAAAACAACAAAAGTAGTCAGTGAAATTGGCTGTGTTCGGTCCCCACACACTTTTGTGACGTAGGCGTGACGGTTCCCATAATTCATTGTGTCGGTCCCCACTTTCTGTGTCGGACCCCACTTTCGACCTAATTTCTCTGTGACGGACCCCACAACCAGCCTATTTTGTGTCGGTCCCCACACCTTCTTGGATTTATGACTTGCCGGTTACTTGTATCATTGTATTCATTGAATCTAATTGTCTCGGAGTTATTTTTCAGCAAAAACCGGCAAGGCAGCACCTTTTGTGATACCAAGTAAGTCAGATGACATCAGTATGTGTGTGTGTGTGTGTGTGTGTGAGAGAGAGAGAGAGAGAGAGAGAGAGAGAGAGAGAGAGAGAGAGAGAGAGAGAGAGAGAGAGAGAGAGAGAGAGAGAGAGTTGTGTTTCCGTACCCGCGACAGCGTTTTTCCAGCGGCGCGACGAAAATCAAGCACATAGAAAATGACCAGGAGTGTTTCCACACGCGCGACGCGTTAGCGGCGCGACAAGCGGCAAGCGACGCGATTTTTTTGAAAGGGTCCTGGAGCGATTTTTTCGCGTTGTCGCGCTGCAACGCGGGAGTTCACAGATTTTACCGCATGTTTAAAACGCAAGTACCGAAACACGTCACGCGTTTGCGCGCGTTTTCTTTTGTCGCTGCCGCTGTCGCGGGTACGGAAACAGAACTTACCGCGAGTACGACACTACCGCGAGTACGACACTACCGCGAGTATAACACTACCGCGTGTCACACTACCGCGAGTATAACATTACCGCGTGTCATTTTATGACTTCCATGGCTGAAGGCAAAGGTTGAAATGTTTCCTTGAAATATAAAACAAAAAGGCCTGGTCTGTTCTCTGAACACTAATTCAATGTTTGTCATGCTAACCAAGAACTCAAAACGATCAGAACACACTATCAGAATACATATAGAACTAGAATGAATACCCGCTTCGCCGGGTAGCCGGCTTCGCCGGGAAGAAGTACTTAGAGCCGTACGCCGGCTTCGCCGGGTCCGAACAATGGACCCGCCAAGCTTAGGTCCCTCCCAGATTCGTGGAATGGGAACAGCACGAAAATGATTCAGTGGCCACAATGCCATTCCTGACCATATCGAGTCCCATCCTTGTCGACGAATGTAACCGTGTTAATCACCTTTGGAGGCGAACTCCACTCAAACAGGATTGAGCAATTTAGAGCTTATCTCTAAGCCCTTTTGAACTGTTATGGCTTCTGAAAGGAAGGCCAGTACATAAAATTACACAAAAGCCGCCAGACCACATCACAAACAGAACTGAACAATGCACAGGTGTTGCTCACATAAAAAAAACACACACACACACACACACACACACACACACACACACACAAACACAGAGAAGCCATATCTATAGAGAGATAGATGACAGTGTATTTTTCGCGTGGCTATAAATTGATTCGACCTTTGCACTTTTACAGTGAGGATAATTTACGGGTCCAATTTACGTTCTGGACACTGCGGTGACCTTCTAAAAATAGTAACAGAACGGGAATATCCGAAGATGCCTCCCTCAAACTATAGTGCACCATACGAAGGAAGGGAGGTAAACGCTGAAAACCTGGAGAAGATGAGAAGATAAGGAAGAGTTACTTATAATGGTGAAATGAACACAAAAACCAAAATCAGTTCAGCGCTGCGCGCTGAGAGCACGTGTTGAAATATCTCATCGATGATATTGTGTCCGGGGTGTAGCTGAATACGGTGTCCAAATTTGAAAAAGATCCACCGAGAACTTTGGCGTTGTGATGTGGTGTAGCGGCTATGGTGTGTCGGTATGGGGGCCCGGGTAGCTGAGGTGGAACCAAAATCGGTTCAGCGCTGCGCGCTGAGAGCACGTGTTGAAATATCGACCAGGTTGTGTCCTGTACCGGGTCAACCTGAATATGCCCACCAAATTTGAAGCAGATCCATCGAGAACTTTGGCCGTGCATGGCGAATACACAAATACACAGATACACAGACACACAGACACACACACACACACACACAGACAGACACAAGTCGTATATATATAATGTGAACAGCTCAGATCATGGGTAATTTTAACACCTTCACATTTAAATGCTTATTTTATAGCCATCCATTGAATTGAGAAGAAAACAAAGCATACTAAACTGCTAAGCATGAATCAAACAATAAGGAAAAAAAAAGAAAAAAAACCAGCATCGTTTTGTACATGTGTGGGTAGTAAACACGTTTTATTTACAAAACACGGCGGAAAATGGCGACAAATTTGTTGCACAGCGACAGGTCACTTTCTTCAACCAAGGCCAGTACTTTCATACATGACAAAGGAAAGCAAATATGGCCTGAATAATAAAGTTATAGTGTTCCTTTGCGTGTCTGAGTGATAAACTGTTTTAACCAACTATCTTCTGAAACGTAATTGCACTCAGCAGATTTGTCTTCCGCTCATAACTTTCGTGTCACACGGTGTTTGCGACAAACAGATAGATCGCATTCTCGCAGAAAATCATTGACAACACAGACCAGTCATTTTTAGCATTGCATTTGGGAAGGGCTACTATTATAGTGTGTTTTAAGAAAGAAAAACATTACAGTATCGGCAGAACACGACCAAATGAGTTTTCGTGTCACAGCGTTATGGGCGTGAGATTGTGTTCTCACACTGTAGCAAAATCATTGACAACACAGACAAGTCAGTTTTAGCATAGACATTGGGAAAGGCTACTATTATAGTGTGTTTTAGGAAAGAAAAACATTATAGTATCAGCAGAACACGACCAAATCATGACAAATGAGTTTGCGTTTTGGGCGTTATGGGCGTTTTTTCACACTGCAGATCATATCTCAAAAACTACGGAGTGGATCTTTATGAAATTTGATATGGATATTTTTGACTGGATTTTCTCATAGAAGGGTTTTCCGTTTATTGATAGGACAGTTTGATGACGTCATATTTTACCGTTTGCCAAAAGGTCGAGGCAGCACTTTCACAGTTACAGTTTTTCATCAATTTGATCGAATTTCTTATCACACAATCTCAGATCTAGGCCGGATTATGGGATTGCATTTCAGTTTGGTCACTTAAAGTTTTGTTATTGAAATGTTTGTTCGAAATATGTCATTTTTTCAAATTTTTAAAAACTAATATTTGAAACAAAAAATTTATATTGGTGTATTCCCTATTGCGTCCTATATCTAAAACTATATAGTTTTGTTGTTTTGTATTGATAATTATGCTTAAAAATGAAGAAAACCGATAAATAACCACTATCTTTATTTATGAAAAAAGACACTTAAAAACAACTTCTATCTATTCCTTACCATTTTCTGATTCCAAATATATATAGTTTCATGGTGTTTGACGTTAAAAATAGGCTAAAACTTAACAAACTCGGATCGTTGAATGGAAATTATACTTCCAAGCTCCCTGCAGCTGACAACATGATAAAAACACGTCATTTCAAGTGTGGAACACGCTCATGACGTCATACTGAAAGGTGATGATATGGCTTCACCTTGCGATGTTTCATTTCAAACATGGTAACATTTTTAAAGGGGTTTCTTTCTCAGATTTCTGTTTGCCCTCTGTCTGTCTCTCTATGTCTCCGTCTGTCTGACTGATTCAATTAAATGTGTAATTACTTAGTTTTGCAAAAGTCAAACTAAGTAGGATATACCTAATTGATTCAGGTCTCTAAATTCTTATTGTAAAATTCAAAACAAATTTAATTGGTGTTTTAAACTCAATAATGGGGCATGCTGTGATGAGTAGAAGAATGTGTGCTTACGAGCAGAAAAAGCCCATCAAAGTCAAGAATCGTGTTTTTCTTTTTCTATTTTCACCTTGTAGCTTCATACAGACACTAAGCAACAGTGTAGTTCCACTTCCAGTGCAATATCTTGTACTTTAATTTTGACCATCTGTGCAACACTTTATTGACCCATGATCCGAGCTGTTCACATATATAGATGGGTTGCTTCCAATCAAAGTTAGAACACAAACTCACAAGAAGTAAGTTTGCATGCGTTCTCTCTACGGTTATGGTACTCGCGGTTGTGGTACGCGCGGTAGTGTGACACGCGGCAGTGTTATACTCGCGGTAGTGTCGTACTCGCGGTAGTGTGACACGCGGTAGTGTTACACGCGGTAGTGTCGTACTCGCGGTAGAGTGACACGCGGTAGTGACGCTCGCGGTAGTGTCGCATAACCGGGGTGATCTGGAAAGGTGTCAATCTCTCTCTCTCTCTCACTCTCTCTCTCTCTCTCTCTCTCTCTCTCTCTCTCTCTCTCTCTCTCTCTCTCACACACACACACACACACACACACACACACATACTGATGTCATCTGACTTACTTGGTATCACAAAAGGTGCTGCCTTGCCGGTTTTTGCTGAAAAATAACTCCGAGACAATTAGATTCAATGAATACAATGATACAAGTAACCGGCAAGTCATAAATCCAAGAAGGTGTGGGGACCGACACAAAATAGGCTGGTTGTGGGGTCCGTCACAGAGAAATTAGGTCGAAAGTGGGGTCCGACACAGAAAGTGGGGACCGACACAATGAATTATGGGAACCGTCACGCCTACGTCACAAAAGTGTGGGGGGACCGAACACAGCCAATTTCACTGACTACTTTTGTTGTTTTTATTATTACGGCTGTTTGGATGGCCCTACAATCTTGAAACTTGGGCTGTCTGCTACAGACATGTTGAACTTTTTGCTGGACCACGGACAGTTCCAAGCAGGCATTTTTTGGTAGGATATTTCTTGCCGATGCTACGAATTATGCAGTTTTGCAGTAAAGTGGAAGGCATTCTACCTAATAACGGCTAAAATATTAAAAACCTTCAATCCAACAGCACCTAGGCATGTAGTGTAAACACTCACAGATCTAACAAGACCATTCTAAGAGAGCAACATTGCGTAATACTACCATAAATGGATGTTTTGTGCGCGAATTTTGGCGTGTGGGAACCGAGTGGGAACCGAACACAAAGGGTCAGGGCACCGAACACAAAGCGTAGGGGAACCGTCACAGTGTCACCGGTGTGATACAGCCGGCAACAAGTTCGCCGGTCGGGGCAGTGAAATACTATTTCAAATAGATCTATTTCACTAAGAATGTCAATGGATATAGGGCAACATACTTGTTTTTTTAAATCAGTGATTGATTAGATCGTCATATTTTTGTGACACTGAGACCAAACCATCAAAAAATTAGCAACAGGCCTTGAATCAAAGTCGTGCGAGATCTGACCTTGCTGCAAATGTACGTGTACGACTTGATTGTGTTGACGTTCAACTGGTAAGCTGGGCGATTGCAGGCTTTTATCCAGCGAAGGCAGCGATCTAGATGGTACAGATGCTTTCCCGGTAAGTTTCACAAATGGGATGAATTTCACGCCAACACAGCGTTCAGGATACCTATCATCCGTTTAACATTGTCCCCAAGCACAGCGCTTGTTAGCAGCATTTGTGTGTGTTTGCTTCCTAAAACAAGGGAAGTAACTCCCAGAGTCTCGATATGTGGATATGGTTAATTTGACGAGTTGTTTTCTGCTGCTGCGAAGACGGGCGACGTAGAATAAAAGAACACAACTATACGACATTTGAGAACTTGTGGCAATCTCAAGTGTCGTGTAACAGACTACCAAACACAAAATGAAACTTCTTCGCATCAAACAAGCAAGTTATCAGCATGAAACAAAAAGTGGTCCATATTAGGAGCCCTTCCCCTACTTACCCTACTACTACTATTCACTATGAAGGAGTAAATAATGATCGACCGGCGCTTTGATAAAAGCTCCTGTGGGCCGTAGCCCGTGCTACGCTTGCGTTGTCTATAGCCTATAGTCCAGGCATCTTAGCCACTTTAGTGAAGGGAACGTTGAAGTGACAATGACTAGGTTTAAAATGTCTCTTATCAGAAAGTTCAACCTCAGTCCTTTGATGTTTATTAAACACATTTTCATATAAAGTTGGCGCTTCATATGGAAAAGTGGCTTTGAAATTGACCCTAATCCTTCTTTGGGCTCTGTAAATGTCGTTTGGGGCTATGGTTGTAAAACGGTATCTACTGGTCACCCCAATGTATAAACTGAAAACTCTTTCTGCACCAGAACACGCAGAAAGGATTGTATCTGCCTGATGTCTGATGCTTTTCAAAATCCCCAACCACTAACACCTTCAAAACGGACATTAACTGACACTGTTGTTTTTCCCTATATAATCCTTACTATTTTTCCGAGACGTCGTCGTGTTGTGTATTTAGCTTGCCACAGCCTCATACATGGTCCTAAAAGTTAAAGTTGAAGAAAATACTAAAGATAAATGAACAAGCTGACGCAGTGTCATTCGCACCGTGAATCCCCCCATGGGAACATACTAAAGTCTGGTTCCAAATAGGCTCAATTTCCTTCTATTTCTTTGTATTTCTGCCTCGTAGGGGTAGGGGTGTTCAAACCAAAGGCACCTTTAAACCAAAATTCAAATCACACATCTTACAATACTAAGACACTCAGCAGTGAAAGGGTGTCTGCTGGTAAACAATTCCAAACAATCCTAAAAGTACTTCACTACTAAACGTGCTTTTAAAAAGAGCCGTTATTTTTCCCTCTATAATCAGTATTGTGTTTTCTGCGAACATGTAGTCTATTTAGATGGTTGTCATGTGCACATGAGTTGCTAAAGCGTTTTCAGTTGGGCATATGTCGAAAAGCAAAGAATTAGCCCTTTGAAAACCATCAGAACTGTCACACAAAAATAACATTTACCTATCTCACCAACTGACCAAACATAGGGCTTTTCCTTATGTATTATGTATTGTCGTGTTTTTTGTAGCATACTTGTGAAAACAGCCACCACTGTTGTAAATGATTCTTTAAAGAGCATTATTTCATTTTTACAGTTGAAGGACAACCTGGACTGCCGTATATTACAGCTGTTTTACAATCAGCCAAAATTTTCTTAACAAATGTATGTTAAGAACAACTCCCATAGTGAAATTGAAGGAAAACAAAGTGAAAATCCCCCTGCCATAGAGGAGCTAAAGAATCAACAATAAACGACTGCATGGATAGCTTGATGCACGAATGCATTGCGGACATGTTTGTCTCCAACCAAGAGAAAGTTCCAAAAAATCCCTTTTGTGCTTCTTATTATACAGTGACGTCAAAGACAGCCTTTTCTGCTGTTCATACATTCAGGAGTTATGGTTACACTAAACGACGTAGTTGTAGCCGTACTGCCATCTAGATTTATTTTTTCCTTGCGAGCAGTCACAGGGTGTTTGTGCTGTCTGCCAACCGTTAGATGACCCCGCCCAAGTCTGTTAAGGGACCGTTCGACCGTTATAGAACGCGTCTTTTTGATTTTTTGGCACAGTTGGAAACGGTTGATTTTTATCCCTACCATTGTTTCCAAACATTATATAGGAATGTTTTGTGAACAACGGATAATAGCCGCTACTCGCATGTGTAGCAAAAGTGAGCGTACATACTCACCCTGGTCGTCCAGCCGTTGTCCGTTGCCCGTCTTTATCTGTCTGTACTGAACATTACCTTTGGATATTTCTCCAACGCTATGAAGTGAAGAAACACCAAATGTTGCAAAATGTTGTATGACCCCAGGAGCTCAAAAAAGATACTTGAGAACCTTGACCTTACCATAAGGTCAAGGTCACAGGGAGAATTAATGTGGTCTAAAAACTGCAAAATTTCACATTGTGCCAGTTTTCTGGAAAACAAATTAAAAACAGCGGGCTTAGTTTTGTATGGTATACAAGAAAAAGAAAGCCTTATCTTCTGATACCATTTTGGTTGACCTCGCTTCAATGTCAAGGTCAGAGGAGCCCTTCAAAGTTGAATTGTAGACATATTTTGATGTGAGCTTGCCCCTTTAACTTTACTATGGACGATATCTCTTACAAACTTAAACACTGAGTGGGGCGTTTGTTAGAATTTCATAGTGAGCCACATCTGGTCACACATCGTTAGGGTCAAGGTCACATTGACCCCTATGAAAAATGTGACCAAGCCGGGTAAAGAAATCCATGTGTCTTGGTAAAAAATCTTAACAAAGCAAAGCCCATGCGACTCTCATGCTTGACCTTTGTCTTAAAGTGACCTTGACCTTCAGGTGACCTTGAAGGTGAAGGTCTAACAACTGAAGCTGGCAAGGACATTGTACACTATTAGAACTGGTTTACAGATTTTTCCTACCAAATTACACATGACCTTTGGCCAAGGTCAAGATCATCAAAGGTCACACATCACAAGGCTATCAATTCAAGACATAGGAAGCATAAACATACTTATTGGCACTTTCTACAAAGAGACATTGTCACTTTTAGTGATTCAATTGCCCGTTTCAGTCACATTTCAAAAGGGGCAAAGTGACCTTGACCTTGATGATATGTGACTAAATGTGGCTCAATATCAGTATATAACATGTGCCCCACACAATTATGAAGTTTGAAAGATTTTTTTCATAGTTCAGGGTCAAGGTCACTTCAAAACATGTATACAATTCAACTTTGAAGGACTCCTGTGACCTTGACATTAAAGCGAGGTCAACCAAAATGGTATCAGAAGATAAGGCTTTCTTTTTCTTGTATACCATACAAAACTAAGCCCGCTGTTTTTAATTTGTTTTCCAGAAAACTGGCACAATGTGAAATTTTGCAGTTTTTAGACCACATTCATTCTCCCTGTGACCTTGACCTTAAGGTAAGGTCAAGGTTCTTAAGTATCTTTTTTGAGCTCTTGGGGTCATACAACATTTTGCAACATTTGGTGTTTCTTCACTTCATAGCGTTCGAGAAAAATCCAAAGGTAATGATTTGTACAGACAGATGAAGACGGGCAACGGACAACGGCTGTACGACCAGGGTGAGTATGTACGCTCACTTTTGCTACACATGCGAGTAGCGGCTATTATCCGTTGTTCACAAAACATTCCTATATAATGTTTGGAAACAATGGTAGGGATAAAAATCAACCGTTTCCAAATGTGCTAAAAAATCAAAAAGACCCGTTCTATAACGGTCAAACGGTCCCTTAACAGACTTGGGCGGGGTCGTCTGACGGTTGGCAGACAGCACAAACACCCTGTGACTGCTCGCAAGGAAAAAATAAATCTGGATGGCAGTATGGCTACAACTACGTCGTTTAGTGTAACCATAACCCCTGAATGTATGAACAGCAGAAAAGGCTGTCTTTGACGTCACTGTATAATAAGAAGCACAAAAGGGATTTTTTGGAACTTTCTCTTGGTTGGAGACAAACATGTCCGCAATGCATTCGTGCATCAAGCTATCCATGCAGTCGTTTATTGTTGATTCTTTAGCTCCTCTATGGCAGGGGGGTTTTCACTTTGTTTTCCTTCAATTTCACTATGGGAGTTGTTCTTAACATACGTTTGTTAAGAAAATTTTGGCTGATTGTAAAACAGCTGTAATATATACGGCAGTCCAGGTTGTCTTTCAACTGTAAAAATGAAATAATGCTCTTTAAAGTATCATTTACAACAGTGGTGGCTGTTTTCACAAGTATGCTACAAAAAACACGACAATACATAATACATAAGGAAAAGCCCTATGTTTGGTCAGTTGGTGAGATAGGTAAATGTTATTTTTGTGTGACAGTTCTGATGGTTTTCAAAGGGCTAATTCTTTGCTTTTCGACATATGCCCAACTGAAAACGCTTTAGCAACTCATGTGCACATGACAACCACAGGCACTCGTCACGAGGTGGGCGTGGCCTATGGCTGTCACTTGTGATGGACGGGGGGTCTTTCCTTATGGGATTATCTATTCGAAAATTCGCTCACCTTCAAATGTGGACTCCGTTGCGTCTTCAGCAGAACATGGTCAAAACCATGGGTCATATGTTTCGTGACGTTCAACAACAGGCTTTGAATGAGTTCATCGGCAGTAAACAAACAATTCTCTCATCTCTGCTCGTGGTTGAAACACAACCACAATCCCTGACAAAACAGATTTTCCAGTTTTCGAAAACTATCCGAAGACTTGATGCACTGGTCACACTGGCCCGAATCAGCTATATATTTTCTCTGGTGAATCCATGATTTCCAACTCCATCACAAGGATGAGACAATCTAAATTTATGTTTGCATCCCATTATCTGGAAGTTGCAAGAAGAATCAAGGAATAGGAAAGTTGGCGGTGAACAGACAGATCGACTGACGAACGCCGCTGACAACTTTTTAATTATGCCTGGTCACGGGGTCACATGCGCAGAAAACATGCGCAACCTGTCTGTCGTCTGCTGCAATCTCGGTTTCTGATAACTTCACTACTTCCGTTCGGTCTAGAGCAACGACACACCCCTGACTCTCTTCCCACACTGTGTTGAGAAAATTTTCTTCCCGACGCTTCCGTCATCTGCTTCAGGGGAAATTCAAAGAGGTTGGTGAAGCTATTTATCTCTATAAATGAAGTATTACGAAGTGTTGCACATCGAGATAGGTCAGGTTAGTTCTGTTAGTGTCCATACTTAATGCCAATGGGGTTTTCGGGTTTGTATTTCGCGTATTTTACCCGTGAATCGGCCGAATGACGGACCCGTCGCTGCACAGCTGCAAAGTTTGTCGCTTCGAGCGCAAAATCGTGAGGAAAACGCGTCTTGTAAGTAATGCTAATACATTCTACCAAAACCTAAACATGTCTGCACCAATCCTGCCAAGTGTCGTAGTTGTAGTCCCCCGCAAACAGCTGTAATCGTAAGAAGAATGTGATCATTCCTGCAGATTTGTGTGTCGTGCACCCGATTTGACCGAATTTTAGCGTGTCGTACACCCGCTGTGACGTTTTTCACGTCGTGACGTCCACCCGATGCTCACGTTCTGTGTCGTCTCTCCGATCGTGCACTTACCTTTTGCACATGACCTTGTTTGTTTGTATTCTGATCGTCTTGGAGTGATTTTTCAGGGACAACATGGATCAGGTCATGGAAGTTGTGGAAGAAGAAGAAGCGGAGTTATCCGCTGAATTTATGGATAGTTACCTGGACATAGTCCAAACTCCAGAAAAGGAGGCAAAGGTGACACCCAAAGAAACATCGACACCCAAAGAGAAATCGACATGTAAGTTATATTTTATTATTATGTAAGCCTGTGCAGGATCATGTTTATGGGCCGCTCACACGTGGATTCTTGCACACGTCGATTCTTGTCAAAATTCAGGTTTAGCGACAACAATGATGTAGCTGTAAACCTATTGAACTGACAGCTGAAAGCAGCGATTGGCTGCACCTCATGTCAATGGGTTATAGCTACAACATTGTTATCGTTTTTTGACAATAAGGATTAACGTGTGAGCCATCCATTACCACCAGTTGACTGCAGCTGTTGTCCGTGTGCAGGTATTGGCAACGCTTGATTATGATAATATGAAAGCGTACTGATCATGTTATAGTTATAGTTTTACAATGCAACAACGGACTATTGTACCTGAATAATGTTTATATACATTCGATCTGGTTAGACTAACACAAGCTTTTTGTATCTTGTTGTATGTGGACAGCTGCTGACGATGGTGCTGGGCCTTCGACAGAGAAGCCAAAGTCGCCCAAGAAGAAGAAGACACCCATGAAGAAGAAGACACCCATGAAGAAGAAGATGGAGGTCTCGGCTGACAAGTCAGTGCACCAGTGCCACGAGTGTGGTAAAACTTACAAGCATTACCGCACCTTGTGGGCTCATCAGCGCTTTGATCATGGTGAAGGAAAAACAAATCATGAATGCACCATATGTGACAAAAAGTTCACAAAAAATTGATCTGACGTCACACCGCAACGTGAAGCATGACAAGATTAAGCCTTATTCATGTGATTCATGCGGCAGATCTTATGCAAGTCCTAAAAGCTTGTACCCCTCAAAGCATGTGTGCAAAGGGATACCAAAAGAGGTGGCCAGCACCCAGTGTGGCAAGACCTTTGCACTAAAAAGGTTTCTGAGTGACCATGTCCGTTACCATCACACACGGGCAGGGTGTTCTTGTAAGGTGTGTTTTGCACACTTCAAGCACCGTGAACAGCTACGCCGCCATGTGGCGAAAGGCTGTCCAATGTCTGCATCTACTTGAGTATGCACCTTTAAATGACCTTGACCTTCAGGTGATATTAAAGTCAAACAACTGAAGCTGGCAATGACACCATACATTCAGAACTATTTTACACATTTTTCCACCCAAAATACACCACATGACCTTGACTCCAGGTCAAGGTCACACAAGACATGGCTATCAATTCAACAGATAGGAAGCACATTGGTGTTTATTGGCACTTTCTACCAAGAGACATTGTCATTTAGTGGTAAAGTCACGTTTTGGACACATTTCAGAGGGGTCAAAATGACCTTGACCTTGAAGCAAGGTCAACCAAACTGGTATCAAAAGATAGGGCTCACTATGCCCTGTATACCATTTGTAGCTCGGGTCGACATTTTCAAAAACTTGGGAGAAAATTGGGAAAGTGTGAAAAATAACTGTTTTTAAAGGCCCGTGACCTTGACCTTGAAGAAAGGTCAAGTCACTATGTATGTTTTTTTAAGGTCTTGTCATCATACACCATCATGCCACATTTGGCGCTGATAGACTTCATAGCGGCTGAGAAAAAATCCAACGTTTAAGTTTTTGGGACAGACGGCCGGACGGAGGGACGGACGACTAGGCTGAGTACATAGACTCACTTTTGCTTCGCATGTGAGTCAAAAATCTCTTTGTTTATAATCAGTGTAACTTCTGTAAGATGTTTAAAGATTCATTTGGACAGGGGCATACCAGCTACCTGCATCGCACAGTGCAGTGTATCTACCCTAGACTGTCATGTCAACCCAACTGTGGGGCCTGGATGGAAGATAACTTTATTCCTGCCCCAACACCCCTTTGCAATGGTTGAAAGGTAGGCGAGACTAAGAGTACTTACCAAGGTGTCTTTATCCACATTGGTGGTAAGATCCGGCTATTGTCATCTCCATGACTGTATCTGAAAATGACTCCATGCCAGTCAGAATACAAAAGAACAAAGCTATACATGTAATTCGTGTTTATGTATGGGGGATGACACAATGTAACAAGTGAGAAAGGTCATGTGCAAAAGGTAAGTGCACGATCGGAGAGACGACACAGAACGTGAGCATCGGGTGGACGTCACGACGTGAAAAACGTCACAGCGGGTGTACGACACGCTAAAATTCGGTCAAATCGGGTGCACGACACACAAATCTGCAGGAATGATCACATTCTTCTTACGATTACAGCTGTTTGCGGGGGACTACAACTACGACACTTGGCAGGATTGGTGCAGACATGTTTAGGTTTTGGTAGAATGTATTAGCATTACTTACAAGACGCGTTTTCCTCACGATTTTGCGCTCGAAGCGACAAACTTTGCAGCTGTGCAGCGACGGGTCCGTCATTCGGCCGATTCACGGGTAAAATACGCGAAATACAAACCCGAAAAACCCATTGGCATTAAGTATAGACACTAACAGAACTAACCTGACCTATCTCGATGTGCAACACTTCGTAATACTTCATTTATAGAGATAAATAGCTTCACCAACCTCTTTGAATTTCCCCTGAAGCAGATGACGGAAGCGTCGGGAAGAAAATTTTCTCAACACAGTGTGGGAAGAGAGTCAGGGGTGTGAACGAAGAGAGTTTTACCTTGTAATAGTAGTAGTACTGAGAGCGCACAGGCCCCGCCCACTTTGATCCCGACCCGATCGTGACGAGTGCCTGTGATGACAACCATCTAAATAGACTACATGTTCGCAGAAAACACAATACTGATTATAGAGGGAAAAATAACGGCTCTTTTTAAAAGCACGTTTAGTAGTGAAGTACTTTTAGGATTGTTTGGAATTTTTTACCAGCAGACACCCTTTCACTGCTGAGTGTCTTAGTGTTGTATTAAGATGTGTGATTTGAATTTTGGTTTAAAGGTGCCTTTGGTTTGAACACCCCTACCCCTACGAGGCAGAAATACAAAGAAATAGAAGGAAATTAAGCCTATTTGGAACCAGACTTTAGTATGTTCCCATGGGGGGATTCACGGTGCGAATGACACTGCGTCAGCTTGTTCATTTATCTTTAGTATTTTCTTCAACTTTAACTTTTAGGACCATGTATGAGGTTGTGGCAAGCTAAATACACAACACGACGACGTCTCGGAAAAATAGTAAGGATTATATAGGGAAAAACAACAGTGTCAGTTAATGTCCGTTTTGAAGGTGTTAGTGGTTGGGGATTTTGAAAAGCATCAGACATCAGGCAGATACAATCCTTTCTGCGTGTTCTGGTGCAGAAAGAGTTTTCAGTTTATACATTGGGGTGACCAGTAGATACCGTTTTACAACCATAGCCCCAAACGACATTTACAGAGCCCAAAGAAGGATTAGGGTCAATTTCAAAGCCACTTTTCCATATGAAGCGCCAACTTTATATGAAAATGTGTTTAATAAACATCAAAGGACTGAGGTTGAACTTTCTGATAAGGGACATTTTAAATCTAGTCATTGTCACTTCAACGTTGTTCTCTTATTTGCTTGGACTACTAGATCTCAGACAGACCTAAAAATAAAGAGATGTGGAAATGAATACCGTGGCTTTTTGCGTCATTAGTAATTGAAGTAAATGCGTCATATTCTTCAGGAGGAGGCTGTTCGAATTATTAGTAAAAATGTACGAGTCGTTGCGTTGGACGCAACAGTCATTGAAGTATTTCTTTTTGTTGTTAAGCGCGCAGGAGTGTGTGTTCAGCAAGCTGTAAGCGTGTGTAAGGACATCTGTTCGTTGTCAGTGAAGTATGAACTTTTCAACCTCGAACTGCGATATTTCCGGAAACCGTTCTGTCTGATTTTGTTTCTGTCTAGGTTTTTCGTGCAAAGAACTTTGACAAATAACTGTCGAAATCTTCAGAGCCAGGTATATTAACCGTATTTAGAGTCATCCCTTCCCAGCGGAAAACATCCACATCAACAACATGATAGATATTCATCAGAACGGGACACTGGCCATGCAGTCTTTGAAAGAGCCTAAGCAATTTCAGCGCATTATGGTACCGACTCTCACCTACATCACGTGCATGATGATCACCGGAATTATCGGTAACGTCGTAGTCTGCATCGTTTTCTCCAAAAAAATCCGGCACTGTGCTGTCAGGTACTACATCCTATTGACAGGCGTGCTCGATCTGTTCACCTGCGTTGTGGTCATGCCAATGGAACTTGTGTTCCAGTTACGTTACGACCTGGATTATAGCGAGTTGGAATGCAAAGCGGTCATGTTTGTCAAGGCTGGCGTGGTGGGTTTCTCAGGAAATTTACTCATCGTCGTGGCCATCGAACGATACAGGAAAGTATGCAAGCCGACAAAGAAGCAGTTCAATGAGAAGAAAGCTGTCGGTGTTTGTGCTTTTTTGACGATCTTAACCACGATACCAACTATTTTTTTCACTGGGAGGAACACCGTATACTTTGAAGGGACCAACGTGACTGGATTGACCTGCTTTGTAGCTGACGATGTTGTTGGCTCCGTATTCTTGATGCAATACGCCTGGTCCTTGGTTGTCTCGGTTTGTATCGCCTTCATGGTGATGTCTGTGGCATACGTACGGATCGCACGCTTTTTGTTGAAGCACAAAAAACACATGGAGATGTACTGGATTCACAAGTGTAAACCTGGTTCAAATATCACAAGAAACACTAGGACAAGATCTCTGCACATCAACGAATGCTCTACGGGAGCCACAACGGAGGACTGTTTGAGTTCAGCAGTGGACGCAACTTTCTTAAATAGCCCTCGAGGACCGCCGCGCACAACATCCCTGTCATCGGACATATCGCCATCACCGGCCAGCCAGAGGACTCAGGCGCAGATGCCACCATCAACGGGCCTCGCGTCAACAATGCAAACTCACGGGGGACCTTCTCAGATTCAGCCCACTTTTAAGTCAGAGATAGGTGGTAACGAAGCAAATATATTGTGTAGTACCTCTCGGAATGGATCTGTTGAGGATGTGCGCGTTCCTGATATAGAAGCCACCTGCATAACGACGTCTGCCGGAAAAGGAGAAAAGGTTGAGAAGACAGCCACCGAACCCGCTGATGGTAGACAAGACACGGAACCCAAGACTCTTTCACGCTGTCAGTCCGCCGAAGGGCAGAGCTCCCAGTCGCTAAACCTGGATGGCTTTGTATCCATAATCAAAATATCCAGCATGGACAAGCTTGCGCACACAAAAGCCGGGGATACAGAGCAAAAACAAACAGAAATAGCCGACAACCATTCCGGTAAGGTTACTGAGAGTGCAAAAGAAAACACATCCGAATTGTCAGATAAGAAGAACAGTGCGATGGGATTGGGAGGAAGTAGCGCAATAGATGTCAAATCATTAGTTTCGCTTAAGAAAATGAGTTTGACTAAAGAGGAAAGCAAGATCGCAAAAGAAAACAAAAACGTCATGTCAGATGAGATCATTATTACGATGGAAAAGGACAGACTGTTAACAGGGACAGAGCAGCTTCATTCTGCCAGCGATAGCACAGTTGACAGCAGCGAGAAACTTGACAGAGGACTCTCTTGGAGCGACGCCCATGCCCAACTTGAAGTCGAACCCTGCCTCACAACGAGTGATAGTCTCCAGGTATCAACACCGATGTCCAGACCTATACCCGTTCTTCAAATTCAACGTGACCTCTCGGGCCATCTCCGCCGGCCAGACCAGGTCCAATCTCTCTCTCCATTCGTGTCCAGAATCCCTATCCACACCACCTTAATGATGTATATTTTGACAGCTGTCTTTTTATTCAACTTTCTTCCCTACATCTGGGTCCTTATCAAATACGGCGGGAGAGATATTCGTTCCAACATGTTTCAGATCTGCGTAAAATCTTATTGCATCAACTGTTCGGTGAATCCCGTTATCTACAGCTTCTGTTCAGCAGCGTTCCGAAGGGAATGCTTCAAGTTGTTCACGTTCAGATTTTAGTTTGAAGACATTTCCAGCTTCTGATAATAATTCAGCAAAAAGTTAGTACTTTGCAGAGAAAGCAATCAAGCTGTTGATTCCGGCTATGTGTCCAAATGGCAGAATTCTCTTAATCTTATTCCATTAAAAACTATTTCATTGAAGAAAAACTGGATGGACCGATGGTCAGACTACAGGGATGCACTCACGAATGTCGTCTGTGGATCGACGCCGTGCTTTACTGCACAATACATGTTCAAGATGATGACATAGACCTGATGATGATGATGATAAAGAGGGTGACAGTTGGTTGACGCTGTTCTCCAGTTGTCACTGTCTTTGGCGAACCTTTCCCAGTCTGTGATACCGTACGTTTTAAAGCACATGATGAATTGAAATATCATGTTTTAAAGCTTATACCTTATGTGGCCTTCAGTATAATTATACTGTTTGTGTGATTCGCTGCATCACTGTATTCTGCGAAAAAGCACTACGAGAACTCTTGGTTTG
Source organism: Littorina saxatilis (assembly GCF_037325665.1). NCBI lineage: Eukaryota > Metazoa > Mollusca > Gastropoda > Littorinimorpha > Littorinidae > Littorina > Littorina saxatilis. The sequence goes on along the minus strand of NC_090246.1, from coordinate 86,284,529 downwards.
TTTTTTGACTCTCCTGAGTAATCGCAAGTGTCTTACGAATGAGCAGTGTTAGGAGCAGTGTCCCGAGACAAAAAAGTTAACGTTGGGGTTATCTCGAATGTTTTTGCAGCTAGAGCTTTGAAACTTTGCCCACTACTAGGGTTTAATGTTTTCCCGACACGACCCGAAGGTCACAGTGGGGTCAAGTTTGGATAAGATTTAAATCAAAATTTAGAATTTTCTTAAATGTTTTTTCAGCGATTTAATGGTTTGATGACTTCTGAACATGACTCTAGATAGTCTGGTGTATTATCCTGGTCATATTTTCAGGTCACAGTAGGGTTGTGCTAGGGTAAAAAAGAGTATAACATTCTAACTTGCTTCGATGTTTGTTTGTTTTTAAGCTGGGGTAGCAGATTTCATATTACTTTTGGCAATCGTAAAATCGTTTAAAAGTATAAGCATTTGCATTTGTTTTACGAAACATGTTCCTCTTTAAGTAATTTGTTTTACGAAACATGTTCCTCTTTAAGTAATTTGTTTTACGAAATATGCTCCTCTTACAGTATTTTGGGGTGATATTGTAATTTATTGCTTAACTGTGATCATTATTTCACTCAAAAATAAAGTGTTCACTTTTTAAAGTTGTGATTTCGTTGGCATTCCCTTGCTTTGTGTATCTTTTCTCCCTGAACTTCTCTGAGTTGTTTCCCTTGTGTGTGTGTCACTGTGTGTGTGTGTGTGTGTGTGTGTGTGTGTGTGTGTGTGTGTGTGTGTGTGTGTGTGTGTTGGGTTTGTTTTGGGCTTGTGTTTGTTTTTGTTTTTTGTTTCTGTTTTTTAGGGTAAGGGGGGAGGTGTTTTTTGCGGGAGTTTTTAATTGTGTTTGTTGTTGAAGAATTGTGTCTTTGCTGGGAATTACACGTACAAGTAAGTAGAAAGCTCACAGTAGCTGCTACTACTAGTACTACTGCTGCGCTGCTACTTCTACAGCTACAACATTCAACAAGTCGCGTAAGGCGAAATTACTACATTTAGTCAAGCTGTGGAACTCACAGAATGAAACTGAACGTAGTCCGCCGCTAGTGCAAAAGGCAGTGAAAGTGACGAGCCTGTTTGGCGCGGCAGCGGTTGCGCTGTGCTTCATAACACGCTTTACTGTACCTCTCTTCGTTTTAACTTTCTGAGCGTGTTTTTAATCCAAACATATCATATCTATATGTTTTTGGAATTAGGAACCGACAAGGAATAAGATGAAATAGTTTTTGAATCGATTTCGGAAATTTAATTTTGATCATAATTTTTATATTTTTAATTTTCAGAGATTGTTTTTAATCCAAATATAACATATGTATATGTTTTTGTAATCAGAAAATGACGAAGAATAAGATGAAATTGTTTTTGGATCGTTTAATGAAAAAATAATTTTAATTACAAGTTTCCGATTTTTAATGACCAAACTGACTCATTAGTTTTTAAGCCACCAAGCTGAAATGCAATACCAAACCCCGGCCTTCGTCGAAGATTGATTTGCCAAAATTTCAATCAATTTAATTGAAAAATGAGGGTGTGACAGTGCCGCCTCAACTTTTACAAAAAGCCGGATATGACGTCATCAAAGGTATTTATCGAAAAAAAGAAAAGAACGTCCGGGGATATCATACCCAGGAACTCTCATGTCAAATTTCATAAAGATCGGTCCAGTAGTTTAGTCTGAATCGCTCTACACAGACACACACACATACACCACGACCCTCGTCTCGATTCCCCCCTCTATGTTAAAACATTTAGTCAAAACTTGACTAAATGTAAGAAGTAGAGAGCCTTTTTATCCATCCACAAACCCACACACAGAAATGCGGTATTTTTACTCAGAGAGAGAGAGAGAGAGAGAGAGAGAGAGAGAGAGAGAGAGAACTGAACGGACCCCCCCCCCCCCCCCCCCGAGTCTAAAAAATAAGGAGAAAAAATGATTGCTCAGATTGCTCCATTTTCCCTGTGGTTTTTTTTATCAAAATTCTCCGGGGGAGCATGCCCCCGGACCCCCCCTAGGAGCCGGCCTTTGTCTTCTTAATGACTGTTTTTGGAGGTAGTTGGGTAACTTGTTGGCTCAGGTTGCACCAGATCAGTCAATTGTCCTTGTTTTGATCCAAATTTGTCTTCTTACATTAACTTTTTGGAAGGTATATTAAATACTTGCCTCAGATTGCACCAGATTGAGGGGGGGGGGGGGGGGGGGCATGCCTCGCGTCGTCGATCTGTCCCTGAGATAAATTTGGAAACCCACCTTAAAAACGATGTGATCCGCCCCTGGTGACACACTGAAATAGATTATTATACAAAAGTAAGTTGACAGTCTTGTAAATTAATTTAGTGAGCACTGAGCTAACTTACCTTTGTCGAGGGCCCCAAAGGGTTTAAAATCGTGATCGTGATTGGCGTTTTTTGACCTTTCTGTGACCGTGATTGCCGAAATTTCCATTTCTGTGATCGTGATGGGACTTTGCCCGTGATCCGTGATGACAAAAAAATCAAGTCTCGTGATCGGGATCGTCATTTGTTTTTGTGATCGTGATGGGCATTATTGCAAAGCATTTTATTTTCAACGTACATTTTTCACAGCTGTATCACTCTATGATCCTCTTATCGTCAAGGAGCCAATCCCGATTGAAGGGGAAGCAACAACACATTCAGAAATATGATTTTGACAGCGATTGCTTCCCTTTAAGAGAACCAATCACACACAAAAAAGAGATCCAATCAGAAGGCAAATTGCCAAAGTCTGCCAAACTTCATCCAATGGAAGGGCTTCGTGCAAAAGTTTTGAGTGCATTCAGTCAAATTCGAATTCGAAGATCAAAAATGGCGTGCAGCGGTACTGTCATCGAACTTCTGTTATATTTTGTGGATTCAAGCCAGACCAAAACAGGCGGCAAGAATGCCTTCCCTGGTGGAAAGGTCAGGCCACGGGTCTGGATTTTGTCAGGCATGCTGCTTTTCCGGTAATTGCCGGAAATCCGAAAAAGCCGTTTTCAAAATCCGGTAAAGTCAAATTTATTCCGGTGAAGTTGAAACATTTCCGCAAAAACGATCCATGTGAATATCGCGCAACGCGACCGGGCGCCGGTCTCAATGAAACCAGCGCACAGTAGTGTTGTTTTCAACAGTTTGGAGGTGTGTTGAATGGTGGTGGGGGGAGGCTAAAATGGGATTTTTAACTAGATCACAACACTATTACAGCCCTGAAAATGATGTCCAGAATGCACCAGATTGCACAGATTTTAACCGTTTTTTGAAAAAAAATCCGGAGGGGCAAGCCCCCGGACCCCCCTAGTTGGCTTGCCTGCTTCGCAGGCTCAGTCAGGCTTGTGGCTTCGCCACTGGCACTGCGCGCTTCTTTCAGGTAAAACCATTTTTGGCCTGTAGCATTCCTGTTTGTTTTTCAAGGCCATGAAACCAGGCGATGGTGTACCTCAAATTGTATGGCAAAGTTGAAAATAAAGTACCCATCACACATGTACATACATGTTCTTTAATTTCAATCCACCCAATAGTTTGTCAGAATATGGGTTTACAAGCTTTAGCTCTGGAAATGTGAAATTGTGCAAGTATATATTCATCACGGGGGATAACCGGTCAAAGGCCGAACAGAAGCCGAAGGCCGCTCATGACACGTGTGAAGGCAAGTTTTGTCTGTTTTCTAGGTATTGTTTGATTTATGTGGGGATTTAAGGTAAGCTACTGATTCAGCGATGACTAAATTTGTTTCTCGATGCATAAAAAGTCAGGGAGCGATTGATATTTGCCCGTAAATATCCTTCAAAGCTGAAAATGTCCGCGATCGAGCACCGGAAATGGCTGTTCGATGGGTTTTGCAAGTAGAAATGTGCTTTATTTCACCAAATCAGCTCGTATTTGGTGTGGGTACGGGATTCTAGAGGACGAAGGAGTCATAAGAGGTGCAAAGAAGTGCTATTTGGGAGTAGAATAAATCTTCCGAGACAGTAGACAAGAGAAGGTCATATTTGAGAGATGCGCGTAGGCCGATTGTCTTTCCGACAAGCGAATGATACAGCAGATTAACCATTCGTTTTGACCAGAAACCTAGTCTCTAGTTTTTACGAATGAGTTTTTTAATTAAAACAATCACGAGAACTCTCTCGCTTAGCCTAATGGCTGTTCGATGGGTTTCGCAAGTAGAAATGTGCTTTATTTCACCAAATCAGCTCGTATTTGACATCGGTTTGGTATATATATATTTTTTTTTTCTAATCCTACCGCGAACTGGATAGCAGACTCGGCACGACTGTTGCACCACACTTTGAAGTAATCCCACACTTTGAAGTAAATTACTTCAAAGTGTGGGGATGTGCCCCACACTTTGAAGTAAACTCAGTTTTTACTTCAAAGTGTGCCGGGGGATCTTCCCACACTTTGAAGTAACTTACTTCAAAGCGTGGGACTTTTGCATGCCTGTTTGAGCCTGATGATTTTGTCAAAAACAAGAAGAGCAAACGCTCGATCGAGTCACTTTCGCAGTTCTGAATATTATATGAGGCATCAGATGGACAGGAAGAAATTGCTATTCACAACACAATGAGTCACGTGCACATAAAATTTGAGCCCGGTCACTTTTATAGTTTCCGAGAAAAGCCCAACGTTAAGTTGTGTGTTGCCGAACAGAAAAGGCTAGTTATCTCCCTTGTTTTTCTGATAACGTTCGTAAAAGGCTACAGATGTAAATACTTTGATGTAAAGAATAATCCTACAAAGTTTCAATCACATCCGATGAACTTTGTCAAAGATATAAAATGTCTAATTTTTCCTTTGACGCTGACCTGTGACCTTGAAAAAGGTCAAAGGTCAACGAAACCATCGTTAAAGTGTAGAGGTCATTGGAGGTCACGACTAAACAAAATATGAGCCCGATCGCTTTGATAGTTTCCGAGAAAAGTCCAACGTTAAGGTGGTGTCTACGGACGGCCGGCCGGCCGGCCGGCCGGCCGGCCGGCCGGACAGACTAACACTGACCGATTACATAGAGTCACTTTTTCTCAAGTGACTCAAAAATGGCAGTCTTTTGGATGAGTGAACAGAAAAAGTGAGCGAGCCAAGAAACATAGTGATGTTTGTTATCAGGCTTTTAAGCAATGTCCCATTGTTGAGTGTGACGAAAACTCGTGGTGACGATTTTAAAACATGTTGGGTCACGCATGGTCCAATCTTACATGGTCCAATCTTACATGGTCCAATCTTATATGGTCCAACCTTACATGGTTTTTAGGAAAGTTAAATCTTGAGTCCAGCAAAACTCTGGTATCAAATTGCTCACTCTGTAGTAACAACCGGGGCCACAAATCGACTCTAAAATTTAAAGTGGAATTACACAGCCGGTTCTAGACCGAACAGGTAGTGTAAACTCTGTGTACTCTACAGTCTCTGACTCGATCTACGACTTCACTGATCAGTGTGAACTTAGCAATACGACCCGTCAGCAAAACGGACTTTTTTTTTGCTTACGTTCGTGAAGAATGATAGAAATGACGTTACTTCCCGGTACTCATTTTGAGACCGACAGAATTTTCTTACACTGGTTCCGCAAATATAGGCCATGATCAGTATTTTCAAGCAGGGATCAGCTGCAAAGGAAATTTCTGAAAAAGGGCGTAGAATTATTACACCTCTGTGGAGTTTATAGCTCAACTATAGGTCTGCTTGTTGCGTTCCGTCGAATTCACGACTGTAAGCCTATATATTATTTTTGATTGCGTAACTCGTGGTAGTTTCGCAACATGCTGCCGCTAAAGCAACGGTTTTACCGATCCAGGGACTTCTAGATGAATGTCATGAATAGCACGCGCCCCTCATTGGGAGAATAACCAGTATTTCCTGATCGACATGGAAAATGAACTATTTTCAGATCAGGGGTTCTCAACGCGGGGTAGCGGACTTGACACGCGAAACAGGCAGTTAAATCGTCCCCCACCCCCATTTTATGACAGGGAAAGCTGAGAGGGATTTGGGTGATCGCGGAAGAACCCCTGAGGCGACCAGCATTGCAAGAGCAACTGCATTCAATAAGCACAATGTTGGTACCTTCTTTGAGAAATTGAGGCGGCTGTACCAAAAACACACCCTAATGCCTGAAAGAATCTACAATGTAGATAAAATGGCACTAACCACCTCCCAGAGGCCTCAGAAGGTGGTTGCCGAGGCTGGTGTCAAGCAGGTCGCACAACTGGTCTCGCATGAGCGTGGAGAGACAGTTACGATGCTGGGCATCATCAACGGCATCGGGAACTGCCTGCCACCCTGCCTCGTGTTCCCAAGAAAGAACTTCAAGAACCATATGCTCTTCGGTGCACCACCAGGCACCCAAGGCTTTTGTAACCCAAGCGGGTGGATGACACAGGAGATCTTCGTGCAGTGCCTCCACCATATTCAGAAACATCTTCGATGCACGGTGGAGAACAAAGTCCTTGTCATTCTAGACAATCATGTATCCTACATCGCAGTGGAAGCAGTTAACTACTACAGAGACAACGGCATTGTGCTGTTGAGTCTCCCTCCCCACTGTAGTCACAGGCTCCAAGACCGTCAGAAGCCCGCTGAAGAGGCAGTACAACGCAGCGATCACCTCAATGTACAACAACCCTGAAAAATGTCAGACGATCCACGACGTCGCAGGAATCCTTGGCACTGCATATAACCGTGCCTTCACAATTCAGAACATCACCAGTGGTTTCAAGTCCACGGGCATCTGCCCACTGGATACCGAAGTCTTTTCAGAAACCGACTTCTACCAAAGCTACATCAGCGACAAACCCTGTCAACAATCAACCACTCCCATTAAAACTTCAACACAAGCCGCCCAAAACGCTGCTGTTGACGGTCCACCTGATCCAAGCGCATCTCGTTCCCCTGACTCTGTTCTGATCTGCTCACCTGAAGTTATCAGGCCATACCCAAAGGCTACCCAGCAGAAGAAGCGTACCGGTCAAGCGCTTGGCAGAAGCCGAGTGTTGACGGACACACCAGAAAAAGCAGAGATGGAAGCGAAGAAGAAAAAGTTGGCCAAGAAACCTCGAGCTGTGCCCAAGAAACCTCGAGCTGTGGCCAAGAAAGCCATAGCTTCAAAGAAGCGTTTGTTCAGTGAGGACAGGCGGTGGACTCTGCAGGGATCGTATCACCAATCATCGGAAATCTTCAATGAAGACTGACTCACGAGGGCGTTGTTTTAGCTGGTACAAGGTTCTTAATTTCACACACAAATTCATATGTCCCACCCTGCCCCGTCATGTTCCACCCTGCCCCAAGCAATGTCCCATCCTGCCCCGTCATGTTCCACCCTGCCCCACATTTGTTTGCGTTTTTAACTGCGAATTCTCCTGAGTCGGTGAAATAAATCAAATTTTTGTTTTCTTTGTTTTGTGGCAAATTCAATAAAGTTTCTAATGACACCAGTTTTGTGTTTTTGTCTTTAGTATTGAATGAGATATTCAAAAAAAGGAGTTTTTTTGTCCCACCCTACCCCTCCCTCCCCTACTGCTTTACAATATGCATTTATGTATAAATATAGTTAAAGAACATCGAGTTAATAGGAATTAGAAAAGGTTCTTATAATAAAACTATCTAGCGAGCGACGAAGAAGAAGAATAAAACTATCAATGTATAACAAGTCATTCAACGTAAATGGCCAAAGAACAACAACAAAGCAATGATGATAAAACAGTTATACTCAATGGCTAATAACGAGGCAGAACTAAATAGTATCGACACAAGATTAAAACAAAACATATTCCTGGAGACACATTTATACATGTATCAAATAATCAATATACAAAATACAGCCCTCGCACACTCGCGCCTCATACACCGCGACAGCTATCGCGCGCACGTACAAGGGAAAAACAGACCCGCACGCCGATTTCAAACACGGAAATAAACAAAGAAACAGGCACATGAAATAGCAACCCGCCCCCAGCCGGCCCACAGCGCGCTACGATGGCAAGTGACCCCTCTCCTCAATGTGGCAGATACTGAACTGGCTAGGGGTTGAAGTATTGCCGGAAGAGGTGTGTTTTTAGAGCGGACTTGAAGGAAAGGAGAGAGGTAGAAAGACATGGGCAGAGAGTTCCAAATAGAGGGAGCTGTGTAGATAAAGGCGCGCTTGCCAAAAGCGTTCAGTTTGATGCGTGGGACAACAAGGTGCCCTGCGTCAGCGGATCTGAGGTTGCGTGTGGGACAGGTAAGAAGGGGCAGAGTCGTGAAGGCTACGGTAGCACAGGGTAGCTATTTTATATGTTATGCGTGCTTTGATTGGTAGCCAGTGAAGGGTCACGAGGAGAGGGGTGACATGGTCGCGCTTGCGCTTGCGCAGCACAAGACGTGCTGCATTGTTCATGATGCGCTGTAGGCGGTCTAGCTAGGCGTCTGGGAGGCCGGCTAGGAGCGAGTTGCAGTAATCCAGTCTCGACAAAATAAAAGCCGAAACCAGAGATGTTCCTTCAAACCATAGACCATTTATCCTTTGGTCTATGTTCAAACAAAGTATTATCTAGGTCACTTGGGTTCAGGTATGTCATAGCATCAAACATAGTTCATTTGTGCCATGGAATTTTCTGAGACTTGCAATGGTTAGTAAAGCAATGAGAGCTACCGCAGTGCACTGTCGGCCATTGGCTGGCTGAAATATATTGCATCCCTGATGCAAATTTGCATGAAATCTGGGTATTACTGCAGGCAGAAAATGTAAGAGAACACAACACTTTTTGGAATGAAGAACAAGTTAGGAATTGTAACAAAGCAAAACAATTAATCAACAAAGAGAAAGACATTGAACACTGTCAAATGCAAAGGAGCAGGGGGTTCTCCATGTTGAAGAACTTTTTGCAAAAGACCACAAGTAAGCTAACACCAACAGTAACAGGCATCTTATTGTAAACTGGCCTTGCCTTCCAACATGATCAATCGTTGGCAGACAACAAGTCGCGTGAAGCTATATAAAAACATTTAGTCAAGATCACAGTAAATAGTAGTAGTAGACTGTATGGAATAAGGAGTAAATAAATGGAATAAGGAGTAAATAATGATCGACCGGTGATTGGATACAGGCTCCTGTGATCTTGACTAAATGTTTTTATACAAGCTCCTGTGGTCTTGAGAGCGCACAGACCCCGCCCACTTTGATCCCGACCCGCTCGTGAGAGCGCCTGTGGTAAGGCATCCTGACCTCAGGTCAAAATTAGTTCGGCTCATTCTATCCCTGACAGGATGCCTTGGTTTTCCTTGTCTGGCGAGGAAATCGATTTTTTTTTTTTTACATATATTTAGATCTTTTCGTAATGTGTTATGGATGTAAGAAGATTCGCGATCGTCGATAATAATTTTTCATGGTGTTGTGTAATTTTTAAATTACAAAGGAATTGATATGTAAGACAGTTTCAAGCGAGCTATTTTTCGCGGCTGTATTTACTGTGCAAACAACTCTAAATATGGCGTAAGTGTCACGTGATAATCAACCGTTTGGTTTCGGCGCTCGCTGGAGCAGACGATTTTTTTGACAGTCAGTGATGCAGGGGCGGATCAGTTCATTGTATGGGGGGGGTGTTCCAAAAGTATATGGTGAAGATATGGGTGTGAAGGCGCGAAGCGCCTAGCTTGCTGGGGGGGTCCGAGGGCATGTCCCCCCAGAACATTTTGAAACAAGAAGGGCAAAGCCCATACGACTCACATGCTTTACACATTTTTCCTACCAAAATACATGTGACCTTGACCCAAGGTCAAGGTCATCCAAGGTCATGCAACACAAAGCTGTTAATTCAAGACATAGGAAGTACAATGGTGCTTATTGGCTCTTTCTACCATGAGATATGGTCACTTTTAGTGGTTCACTACCTTATTTTGGTCACATTTCATAAGGGTCAAAGTGACCTTGACCTTGATCATATGTGACCGAATGTGTCTCATGATGAAAGCATAACATGTGCCCCACATAATTTTTAAGTTTGAAACAGTTATCTTCCATAGTTCAGGGTCAAGGTCACTTCAAAATATGTATACAATCCAACTTTGAAGAGCTCCTGTGACCTTGACCTTGAAGCAAGGTAAACCAAACTGGTATCAAAAGATGGGGCTTACTTTGCCCTATATATCATATATAGGTGAGGTATTGAATCTCAAAAACTTCAGAGAAAATGGGAAAAATATGAAAAATAGCTGTTTTTTAGGCAACATTTATGGCCCCTGCGACCTTGACCTTGAAGCAAGGTCAAGATGCTATGTATGTTTTTTGGGGCCTTGTCATCATACACCATCTTGCCAAATTTGGTACTGATAGACTGAATAGTGTCCAAGAAATATCCAACGTTAAAGTTTTCCGGACGGACGGACGGACGACTCGGGTGAGTACATAGACTCACTTTTGCTTCGCATGTGAGTCAAAAAAAGGATGCAAATTAAATGGTGCAATCTGGTGCATTCTGAGGATGATCATTACCAGTTTCAGGCAGCAGATTTTGTCACTGATTAATACCCCCAAAATTGAAACTCAATGTAAAATAAAGAAATGCACCATACATTTTTTATTTTTTTTGGCTGGGGGGGGGGGGGGGGGGGGTCCGGAAACCCCACAACCCCCCCCCCCCCCCCCTCCTGTCACGTTGATGCAACCATATATTACGGTCTCCTTCCGGCAGCAGTCCCACAATTTTGACTTGTTTTGACCTTAGAACGATGTCTTTATCATAACTGTGAAGAACAGAACGGAGATCACTGTCAAAGTCGGCCATTATTATAATGACCGCCCAAAGGTTTTCCCAGCGAGGTTTGCCATACCTATGAAAGTTTCAGTGGTGTATGTGTGTGTGCATTGGGCATGCCTATAAGTAAGCCTATTCAAAAATGGTTCTCTTCAGTCTTCTCGCACAGGGAGTGGGAACTTGCGTTTTGTAAGAAGGCCGAGACTAAAAAGAGATACTTTGACATTGTTTGTTTGTTTGTTTATTTGTTGCTTAACGTCCAGCCGACTACGCAGAGCCATATCAGGACGAGGAAGGGGGGGATGAAGGGGGCCACTTGTCAAGCGATTCCTGTTTACAAATGCACTAACCCATTACTTGTGTCCCAGCAGGCTTTAGTAAAACTAAATTAATACCTACTGGAAGATTACCAGTTTCCAGTATGTTAAAATAGGCTTAACCTATCTACTGCTGGACTTACATCAGAACACTAACAGATTAAACTATACATGAATCGCGAGACAAGCGGCAAGAGAAGAGATTTTTGGAAAAAATACAGGTGAATGAGCAAGAAGGCAGAAAAAAGAAAAGAATTCATGAAGAAAAAGAGAGCATGACAGGAAAGAGGAACCAAAAATCTACCTAACAGCAAACTAGAAAGCTCCTGCGGTTCCAAAAACAGGAGGGGCCTTTAATTTCATAACCGCAGTGCCCCACTGCGGGAATACTTTGACATATCTTGTCTACAGTCTTAAGTCATTCAAATTGTGTGTGTGTGTGTGTGTGTGTGTTTGTGAGTGTGGAGAGGTGGGCCTCTAGGGAGTAGGTATATATTCCACTAAATCATAACACAAATGTAAAAACACTCACCAAATACATGTCGAACACACTTTATTCCATACAGAAAACGAGACAGTCAAAATAAATAGCACACATACACATTCTCTAGGCATCCTCATGAAAAATGACAAGAGAACAGCCGATTATCACCGACCGGTTGAGTCACAGACGCATGAATATAATGTCCTTTACCTCAGCTCAACAACAGTCAATCATGATAATCATGTGACCGAGCAAAGAAGTAACCATTATTGTCAAATGCCTGTGATATGAACAGACACAAATTTGAAAGAGTTTGAACGATACTGTATACTTCTTTCAAGTTTTGTGTATACACACAACAGCTCTCATGCACTGTTTGATTTTTTCCCTAATAAATACAGGATTGAATTGTAGGCCACAGTCATACAATAAAGGAAAATAGAGAAGGAAAGTTTTCACATAAGAAAATAAATCGCCGTTTAAGAACATTTTTCCATACCTGCTACAGAAATCTCCTCAGACCATGTATCAGATTCATGTGATTGAAACTGAAACTTGCTGCTAATGCTTACCTTTGAACACAGAATGCAGCTGCCCGAATTATAGGTAAAACTGAACCAACTGCATGTCAATGATTCAAAACACACTTTTGTCATACAATGGCGAACATGATCTACAAGTATTTGACTAAGAAGACAATTTTTGAAGAGAAGAAAAGAAACAAGTCGCGTTAGGCAAAATTACTACATTTAGTCAAGCTTTGGAACTCACAGAATGAAACTGAACACACTGCATTTTTTCACAATGACTGTAGTCCGCCGCTAGTGCAAAAGGCAGTAAAAGTGACGAGCCTTTTTAGCGCGGTAGTGGTTGCGCTGTGCTGCATAGCACGCTTTACTGTACCTCTCTTCGTTTTAACTTTCTGAGCGTGTTTTTAATCCAAACATATCATATCTATATGTTTTTGGAATCAGGAACCGACAAGGAATAAGATGAAATTGTTTTTAAAACGATTTCGGAAATTTAATTTTAATCATAATTTTTATATTTTTAATTTTCAGAGCTTGTTTTTATCCGAATATAACATATTTATATGTTTTTAGAATCAGAACATGATGAAAAATAAAATAAAAGTAATTTTGGATCGTTTTATAAATAAATAATTTTATTGACAATTTTCAGATTTTTAATGACCAAAGTCATAAATTCATTTTTAAGCCTCCATGCTGAAATGCAATACCGAAGTCCGGCCTTCGTCGAAGATTGCTTGGCCAAAATTTCAATCAATTTGAATGAAAAATGAAGGTGTGACAGTGCCGCCTCAACTTTTACAAAAAGCCGGATATGACGTCATAAGACATTTATCGAAAAAATGAAAAAAAGTCTGAGGATATCATACCCAGGAACTTTCATGTAAAATTTCATAAAGATCGGTCCAGTAGTTTACTCTGAATCGCTCTACACACACACACACACACAGACCACGACCCTCGTCTCGATTCCCCCTCTATGTTAAAACATTTAGTCAAAACTTGACTAAATGTAAAAAGAAGAGACAAAAAAAATCAAGAAATGAATTAGTCAGATTTAATTCCAATGTTCAAACTGCACTTCCTTCTGAAATTAACCTTACCAACCCCATACAAACCCACATGATTTACTTTTACACAGTAACAGTAATACCAGCCACTTTGCGGGGGCCAGCCTAAACAGACAAATTCCAGAGAAAAAAAACCTCTGTCCGGTTTCTGAAGGACAGGCAGATTTGTCGCCATCGGACACTGCACTTGGCCAACATGGCAGCAGTGAATCAATCTTGAATGTGTATGTTTTTAGAAGAAAAAACAACATAGTATCGAGCGGGCATTGCATAAATGACAGTGTATGCTCAAGGTGATGCCTTCTTCTTTCAAAACAATGCACATTGGAAGTCATTACTCACTGAAATGCCAATCACGTGGTTTATCTGATTAGTGCCATCGCATATTTGCCTCACAGTCCAGGGGCGCAACTCTTCCATAGCCCTTGAATAGACCTCACAGAGTTATTTCCGATCATCGTCTATTACACTCCAAAGTAGACTGACCCTTCTGTAACTCAGACTGTACATTCTTCTAAGCAGATGTCACTTGTACACATTAGTGAGCTTACTAGCACCAGGGACCTATTGAAAGCAAAAGTGACAGTCATAATGTTGGCAGTCATAATGATAGAAATGCAAGGCTAAACTTACAAATATTGTGTTTACACTGGGAAGAAATAGCCCAATAACATATGTATCTAGAACCTTTATTAAAAGAAAGAGCAAACCACATTTTCTTTGACTACAGGTCAAAATAAAGAAGAACATGTATGTAAATCTTAACACATAAAGATTGATTGGCTTAAGACTGGCCATGGATTCTGATTTCAAAACAACACAAGTAAAAAGAACAAACATTGCAGGTAAGTGAAAAAATGGCACAAACAACAAATAACCTAGCAGTATTAGAGTAAGATTCCATTGGTAAGAATTAGCTCCTGGCACAAGGGAAAGAGAGAGTACCGGTACTAAAAAATCAGAAGAGGAAGAAAATACAAATACAAAAGTTTAATTCAGCTAAAGGCTGTCGGCCCCTTGCAACGATGAAGGAGGGGAAGGGAAATCAAGATGCAGGTAATAAATGTAAAACACAAGAAGAATGTGTACACATTTTGAACATGATTGACGTACTTGGATTTCCACGAAGAGAGAGAGAGAGAGGGGAAGCATTAGGGCCAAGAGTTGATCATAGTTATTTCTTTCTTCCTTTATTTGGTGTTTAACGTCGTTTTCAACCACGAAGGTCATATCGCGACGGGGAAAGGGGGAGATGGGATAGAGCCACTTGTCAATTGTTTCTTGTTCACAAAAGCACTAATCAAAAATTTGCTCCAGGGGCTTGCAACGTAGTACAATGTATTACCTCACTGGGAGAATGCAAGTTTCCAGTACAAAGGACTTAACATTTCTTACATACTGCTTGACTAAAATCTTTACAAAAATTGACTATATTCTATACAAGAAACACTTAACAAGGGTAAAAAGAGAAACAGAATCCGTTAGTCGCCTCTTACGACATGCTGGGGAGCATCGGGTAAATTCTTCCCCCTAACCCGCGGGGGGTATCATTATAAAGTTATTCAAATGTAACAAATAAAAATATCAAATAACCAAAGGGAAGTAATCGCTCTTAATGCATACGACATGTGTAATACAGTAAGCGAGAGTTGTACGGAACCTTTTCTCCTGGCACCTGAGAGAATAACAAGCATTGAAATGAACAAGCGACTTTCATCTTCAAAAAAAGATCATCACCGCAAGCTCATATGCACATCATTCTCTAAGGCACTCCAACTAACACCTACGTACACAGTCATATACAAGAACCAGCTTTTATTCTCGACCGGACTTTAAGTCCTTAGATCAAGACTGGTTTAAACAGAACAAACACACACATTGTTACAGGGTCGCCTCGAAAGTATCAGTTAGAATCTCAAACAGAATGAGGCAGAGCGATGTTAAGATATCAAATAACCAAAGGGAAGTAATCGCTCTTAATATCTTAACATCGCTCTGCCTCAAATAAAAAATAAACAAAATCTCTGCTATAGTTAGAAGAAAAAAAAAATGGGGCAGGCCTGGGGTGAGACAGTTTTGCTTGCCATGTCGTGATCTTTCAGGGATGTCATTTGGCATTAGCAGTTGGACAAACACTTAAACGTGTTTCACTTTGCCAAAAACTTTGCCGTAATTTCAGCAGAGTTGCTTAACTTTTTTTATGGTGGGGGAAAGGTGAGGTCAAGGACTGCTGAACACATCTAAAAACTGCTAAAACTTGTATGCACACCCCCCTCCCCCATTTCACTTGTACAAATTAATTTGTTGACATTTTGTGCCTGATGTTGTAAATAAGCAAAGTGGTCAGTATGGGTCTATCAGAACCGCAAATGAAATGTTCGCTGCAAAATTGTGCCAATATGACAGACAAGCAGATAGTCCTGGGAAGGCGTAGAACCAAAATACACTCATTGTTGCATAGCGTTGCCTGACTACTAAAGCAAGCCATAGAAGCATAGTCAAATTAGAAGCAAAAAAAAAGTCAAACAAGAACAAACAAGCAAACAAACAAACAAAAACAATTTAAAAAAACGTCTGGGGATATCATACCCAGGAACTCTCATGTAAAATTTCATAAAGATCGGTCCAGTAGTTTACTCTGAATTGCTCTACACACACACACGCACAGACACACACACACATACACCACGACCCTCGTCTCGATTCCCCCTCTATGTTAAAACATTTAGTCAAAACTTGACTAAATGTAAAAAGAAGAAGAAAGGATTCGGTCTTTCAACTGACTTTTCAATCACAACAGAAAGAAAAGACAGAAAACATACAATCAAAACAAAGGAAGCAGAAAAAGGAAACAAACAAATCACTGTGAACACACATTTAGTTCAGTAAAAAAATGTATTCAAATAAAACTGTCAGATACCACAAACAAATCAACATAATCTGAAAATAAAACTGTAAGATACCACAAACAAATCAA
This sequence comes from Littorina saxatilis, assembly GCF_037325665.1. Classification (NCBI taxonomy): domain Eukaryota; kingdom Metazoa; phylum Mollusca; class Gastropoda; order Littorinimorpha; family Littorinidae; genus Littorina; species Littorina saxatilis. The sequence goes on along the minus strand of NC_090246.1, from coordinate 86,268,415 downwards.
CATAATCTGAAAATAAAACTGTACGATACAACAAACAAATCAACATAATCTGACATTCTCTAGTCACAACAAGAACAAAACACAAGAAAAACAACAACACACAAAACAAACAAATCACAGTGAAACACACATTAAAGTCAAATAACAAAATCCTTCACATGACACTGTAAGATACCATTAACTACTGTATTTTCCGGGTCATAAGGCGCGACTTTTTTCCTCGAGTTTGACCCCTGCGCCTTGTATAACGAAGCGCCTGAAGCGCCTAATCCGTGTATGAAATACGAAAAAAAAATTGGGAAAAAATCATGGGGAACAAAACGTGACAAGAACAATGGACCTGCCTTTGATCTCGCCGCACACACAGAGCACACATATTTCCACTCTGTATTCTTCCTTTGATGTGCGGCTTATTTTCATTCTTCAACAAACGGGTATACTTTTTCAATTTTGGCCCCCTGCGCCCAATGGGTGACTGGATTACAAATTTTTTTTAAAAGAAGGGGGTGCACCTTATGCGCTATAGTGCCTTGTAACCCGGAAAATACGGTACTCAACATGATCTGGCAATGGGGCAAAATGATATAAAATCACAAGCATCATAAACTATGATCAGAAAAGAAAAACACTGCTCTTTTTCCTCACAACACATCTGATGTTCTTGAAAATTAATCCTGTTTCCATGTATTGCACAATGCATTGTCTCTTGCAATGTTGTTGTTATATTATCATGTGTCTGTTTACGAATAAAATACTGATTAAATCAATGTTCAAAAACACACAAAACACTCCAAAACAACAATCATCAAAATACAAAAACAAAAACACAAATCTTTCAATTCACAAGACAATATGGATCTGTCGGAAGATCACAAAATTAGACAGTTCTTGCAATGACAGACAAATCCAACATAAACACGCATCTCAGAACATATCAAGCAAAGTATTAACCGAAAATGTACACTAATAAAACTAAACACACAAAAACAACACACACGAGAAAAAAAACACCATTCACTATCATTTGGTCAAGACACAAAAGGGCAGAACAATGATGTTGAACACTTCAATATACATAAATATCTGGTCAAGACATTTTTAAACAGCCTTCCAGCCCCAGCCTACTTCCCTGCCAATACACAAGATCATGAACAAGACGAAACAAGTCGCCTAAGGCGAAAATACAACATTTAGTCAAGCTGTCGTACTCACAGAATGAAACTGAATGCACTGCATTTTTTTCCACCAAGACCGTATACTCGTAGCAACGTCACGTCAGTCCACCGCAGGTGGCAAAGGCAGTGAAATTGACTAGCCAGAATAGCGCGGTAGGGAACCACGCTTTTCTGTATCTCTGTTCTCTTTAACTTTCTGAGCTTGTTTTTAATTCAAACATGTTATATCTATGTTTTTGGAATCAGGAACCGACAAGGAATAAGATAAAATTGTTTTTAAATTGATTTCGGAAATTTAACTTAAATCATAATGTTCATATTTTTACTTTTAAGAGCTTGTTTTTAATCTGAATATAACATACTTGTATGTTTTTGGAATCAGAAAATGACGAAGAATAAGATAAAATTGTTTTTGGATCGCTTTATAATTTTTTTAATTTTAATTACAATTTTCAGATTTTTAATGATCAAATTAATTAATTAATTTTTAAGTCTCCAAGCTGAAATGCAATACCAAAGTCCAGCCTTCGTCGAAGATTGCTTGGCCAAAATGTCAATCAATTTCATTGAAAAATGAGGGTGTCCCAGTGCCGCATCAACTTTTACAAAAAGCCGGATATGGCGTCATCAAAGACATTTATCTAAAAAATGAAAAAAATGTCTGGGGATATCATTTCCAGGAATTTTCATGTAAAGTTTCATGAAGATCAGTCCAGTAGTTTACTCTGAATCGCTCTACACACACAGACACGCACACATACACCTCTCGATTCCCCCTCTATGTTAAAACATTTAGTCAAAACTTGACTAAATGTAAAAAGTAGAGGAAAGCCAACCATAATTTTTTTGCAAAAAAGAGTTGCCAACAACATAGTTGTTTACGTTTCTGTTTCCCAAAATCCGATTGTGGTGCAACATCTTGTCATACTAATGTCACTGAATCACAAGTTCATGTGCTCATCCGTTTCTTTCCTTCAGCTTCTGCATTTAACTCCTGTACCCTCTAGGAACACACTTTCCCCGCAAGAACACTGAGTATGCAAATAATTTTTACATTTACTCTTACCAAAGCAGTTAGGGGCAGATTATACCTGCGTAGAGTCAGCGGCACAGACGACGCACTGCAGATTATCCCAGCCCGCTACACGTTGCGTGAAAAGAAAACAGGCCAAGTACTTGTCATAATCCCTATCGCAGCATTAATAATAAGCAGTGCGTCGTCTGTGCCGCTGACTCTGCACATGTATATTCTGCCCATAAATGGTACCAGTGCCCATGTTTGTCATTTTAAGAGTTTAGAAACAGAAAGTCAGGCAATTAAAAAGATTCACTTATCAAAAAAATTGTATGGACAAATTCAGTTATTCACAAGAAAGAGATGAGTACTTTGTTTTTTACCAACAGCAAAAAACAACAATATACATATGTGACAAACAGTTACTCACATGCAGGCTCTGAAAGCATTTTCACACTCTCACACAAACAATGAGGAGAGATTTTGAGTCAAGTCATCAAAACTTTTCCATTAGGAAAATTAAAACATCATGATTATCAATTCAGTTCATTAAAAATTCATCAAACAATAAAAAAACCCAATGAAACTGAATTAAAAAACAACAACGCTTTAAGGACATAGAGAACATTTCCAAGATGAATATATAAGTGTTCATTTGGTTTGATCATAAAGTAGGATTCAAACAATGAAACACAGAGAGACTGTGATTAAAAACATTTAACAGACAGAGAACATTTTTAAGGTGGGCGAACATGTGTAAATGCGAAGATGCGACAATACTGATGCCAAAGCCATAGTCAACCAGAATTCAGCATACACACCTTTCACCCACAGTCTCATGTAAAATCATTCTTTTAAAAAAGACACATGAAACTCACACATCAGACACCATCATTTTTGGACACAGTTTAAACCAACACATTTGACACAAACATCCGAAGAAAAACGTAAACTTAGATTTTTCACAGTCAAGCCTTCTAGTCCACACCAATACCCTGATGACCGCCTGTCCAAAATGAACACCCCAAACAATCCCCCAACTGATTTAACTTTCTTCTTCTTCTTCAGCGTTCCAGAATTTGTCTGGTTACGTGTGAGCTCGTTTGCCCATTTGGGTTCCCCACACTATACTCTGAGAGCATAGTCAGCTTCACTCCGCTTTCGTTGAGTAGGCATGCTGGGTACTTTCGTGTTTCCATAACCCACCGAACTCCGACATGGAATACAGGATCTTTTCTGTGTGCACTTGGTCTTGTGCTTGCGTGTACACACGAAGGGGGTTAAGTCACTAGCAGGTCTGCACATAAGTTGACCTGGGAGATCGGAAAAATCTCCACTCTTAACCCACCAGGCGGCAGCGACCGGGATTCGAACTCACGACCTCCCGATTAAGAGGCCGACGTCTTACCACCACGCCACTGCGCCCGTCGACTGATTTAACTGATGTGGTTCATGTGAAATGCACAGATTTAAAGCATCTGAAGAGTGTAAGACAAGCCACAAAGTTTAAGCTTAAGTACAGTTAATGAAAGACATAAAACACTATATGTGCTGAAATACAATAGCTGAACACTGTCTAACTGTAACATAATTTCTAACTGTAACATATTGTAGTAATCTCCAGCATGAATGTCTAATGCAGACCTGGGAACCCCTGTTTTACACTGGATGTATTCTCAAACAAACTTGGTGTATTTTCAGAAAAATGAGCGTACTCCACACAGCATTTGAACAACCATGATTCAAACATGCTTCACACGAGTCTGTTGCACCGTTAATTAAGTTTACCAATACATTTAAGACAAATGCTTCCTTCAATGTTTACTGACAAAAACTGTTAGCATGTGTCAAAATACTGCATCGGTTTCGGGATGCGCTTGTGAAGAAAAGTAGTCTAGGGATTTTTCTTATCGTATTTTTTCCCACTGACCGTACTGATCATATTCTAGACAACCATGCGTACAAAACACGGTGAAATTGTATGGGTCCCAGGTCTGCTAATGCACTGATGGAGTCATGAGCGGGTTTGTGTGGTACATGTAGTAAATATACCTACAAGCATTGCATTGATTCATCTGCAGCATATATGGTCTTTAGAACTGTGAATTATATAAATTATTCACAAGGTTTCAGTAGATGTACATTCTTATGCTGAGATCTATTCTTACCTCAGACAGGAATGCCTGAATTTTCATGGAAAATACAATATTAAATGATCAATGAGTTGACAAAGTTACCATCAAGCATTTACATACAGTGAGTGCAACACACCTGTTAAAACTTCAAAGGTGTCTGCCAACCCTTATGCAGACTTTACATGACTGGTAAAATGGGATGTTTTATTTTGATGTCAGGTTCATTCCAGTCTGCAATAGATAAACCGAGTATTTTAAAGAAGATAGTTTTTCTCTTTGATATTGTGATCTGTGGGCAGACATGCATAAAGAGCCTTTGGGGACAGATTAGTCTTACGGGGAAGTATAGATGAAAAGTCTCAACTGATGAAAGTTTGTGTGCACAGATAGTCAACATCTATAATATGAGCTGCCACATCAATCATAGACATCTTCTATCTAAGGTAAACACAGCCGCTTTCTTCATCATGTAAACAAACGGAAACAAAACACACAATGGACAAACAACAAAATGAGCATACAGTACAGGGACACATGTATCATAACATAATACAACCTTTCAAAAGAAACTTACAGCTTCCTGCTGGGAAAACTTATGCCGGAACACATGTTTCTTTGTTACCAATGTCGTACCCTTTATTCTCTCCAACAAAGCCACACTAATAAGACAAACAAGACAATCACAACACAACATAGGCTTACTACCTCCATATACATGTATCAATGACTTCAAGATTGTCTTCGGATCCTGATTTTGAAAGTAACATTTGTTTTCAAAATGTACTAGAAAGGCTTCATACAACTCTTTCACACACACCCCCCCCCCCCCCCCATACCCCCTCCTCTCCCCAACCCCCCATTTACTCTCTTCCTTTTTTTTTCCAACCCATTCACACACATACACAACATTCCAGTGTCCATTGTGATGTCGTGATAAAAATGTCTGCAGTTGAGAATTCCCCAACACGCTCTTTGAGAACCGCGATGTCCGTTGTAAATCCTGGGCTGGATTCGTGTTGGTGAAAATGAACATTGTCTCACCAGCTAGTAATTCCATTTGGCACGCTGAGCTTGAATATCACTCCGTAAGTTTTGAGCAAAACAGATTCCTAGAATCTGCAACAGAAACAAAGTAAATCTCAGCGAAACCTGGGATAACTATCTGCTGAGAACGCCTGTGGACATTGATAATAAGAAACAGTCTACATTTTCAGTTGCTGTATGAGTGCACAGGTCTCCACACAGCAGGGAAAGGAACTGGATATAGTGTACCAAGAAAATCAGCTTTATCTGCAAACAATTCCCTTACAATATTGTATTTACTGGTTCTTTCAGATTTTCATTAGCAGGTCAGAGCAGACAGAACATTGCACCAGCAAAACCCTTAGCTTCCAACAGAGCAAAAATACCTGGTCACTGGGAATTGAAGCTAAATGCTCACTGTCACATGCATGTATTACAAAGCTTTATCATGACTTCAGAAATAAAAAATGTTCTCTTTTGAAAATCCGGTTCATAAGCAAACATTGAACATTTCGAGCAGCTGACTGGGTTAAGGGTGAAGGGAACCTGTGCATGTAAGTGTGTGTGTGTGCGTGCATGCATGCGTGTTTGCATGTATGTGTATGTGTAAATGTGTGTGCATGGTATGTGTGTGCATGTGTGTGCAAGTGTAAATGTGTGTGTGTGTGCATGCGTGCGTGTACGTAAACTGTGATTCAGCAAGACAATGAGTATACCCTCATCACTTACCTGTAAAAGGGCCACTCCTACTGCCACACCTGCGACAGGTATAAGGTTGGACTCCAGCCACTTTTCCCCCGCTGGTATACACCCGGTGGTGTAGATCTGTATGTTCCGGTCGTAGTCCTGACACACACACAGAATCAGTGTTAAGTCATTGATCAATACGCTTTTTTGCTTGAGTTTGTGTCCTTGTTGCAAACTGTTGATTTTTTTATGTCTTGTATATTGAACAACATTTTGTTCAAACCAAGTCCTTGATCATTTTCTTGTCCTTCAAATGTCTTGAGCAAGATAACAAACATGAAAAAATACTCGAGAAAGTTAGTTTATGGAATGTTTAATTATAGACACACAAAAATTCACAAGAACCTCAACCTCTCAGTCTTGACAGTGGACAAACCAGGTACACAATAGGTGAATAGTGATGATAAATGATAAATTAACGTTTCATAAACTGAACATTCTTGCTTTTTTATAATGTTTGAACATTAGCAGTTTTGAATTATTTTAAGATTACAAAACTTCAAGAAAAACTCAGCTTCAATAACGTTCTTTTGCTTGCTGAAAAAAGCAGACAACTACCTCAACTTCAGAGCAAACGGTTTTAGTAGAACTCCCCTTTTAAGGGTGTCTCTTTTTTTTTTTTTTAACAAAGGGTGTACTGTGTGAACAATCCTCACACCTACACAGTACAGCAAAATTCAAAGGAAAAAATCAAGAAAAAGATCAAAAGCTGCTGGAAGCAGAAATCCCAAAACAGATCGACAGCTAACTTTGCAAATTCAGAATATTAAAAACAAGAATGATAGGTTATTGGAACGTTTAATTATTAACAAAATTGTCAATAATTTCATTGTAACGTTTTGTTTTGTCAATAATTAACCGTTCCAATAACCTACAATTCTTGTTTTTTGATACTGGAAGCAGAACGGGTGAGTCTGCATAAAAACAACAAAAACTCACATGTGACAGCTTCATCATGTCATAACCACAATGCCGGTTGACCATCACCTCCTGAAATAAACCATCATTTTCTTTAAACAAAGTTGGATAAAATGTGAAAGACACTGATTTGTGCATAGGCTAGCAGAAGATTAGCACATTTTTCAACCACTGCAATGGGAAATATTGTTTTTTCCTAGCCTAAATAATTGGCACAAGACCTTTTGTAGGTAACTGAGTCAACCATACATGCATATTCTGTACTTACTATTGAAAGTCATACACAGTTGGCTACATTGGGGTGTGCACGTTAAAGATCCCACGATTGACAAAAGGGTCTTTCCTGGCAAAATTGTATAGGCATAGATACAAATGTCCACCAAAATACCCGTGTGACTTGGAATAATAGGCCGTGAAAAGTAGGATATGCGCCGAAATGGCTGCGATCTGCTGGCCGATGTGAATGCGTGATGTATTGTGTAAAAAATTCCATCTCACACGGCATAAATAAATCCCTGCGCCTTGAATATGTGCGCAATATAAATTGCATAAAATAAAAAATAAAATTTAAAAAAATCCCTGCGCTTAGAACAGTACCCATGGAATACGCGCGATATAAGCCTCATATTGATTGATTGAGTTGGCTTCAACAAGATTTTTTTCCAAAAACATGGGGTGGTATATATAGTACATACACAGTTTGCTGTGGTAATTTTTAATGTGTTGGTGCATATGGCAAATTTAGTCAACAGAATTCTCATTTTACTGTAACACATTTTTGGGGAAATACTATTTGCTAACTTTTTACACACCCACTCACACACTCATGTACGAACACACACACACACACACACACACACACCAACACACACAAATGAACTCACAAACACATGCAAATTCATACACACTTACATTTGCACACACACACATAACAACTGTGACCCAGGCCACCAAGGCATAACTTCAGCACAATATTTGATACTCTAAAGGGAGAGAAGCAGGCACTCACATCTGTGTGTTTGCAGCAGGAGAAGGGAACTCCGCAAGCTTCCACGCCTGGAGAGGTGCAGTTGAAATAAATGTTGCTCTCCCAGTCTTTGTAGCGGTGCACTCCACAGCATCCCAACTGTGCACAACATAAAATCATATTCAGTCAATACGTTCAGCATGAAATTAAACGAGAGAGAGAAAGAGAAAGAAAGAGAGATCGAGAGAGAGATCAACATCTTTCACCGAGTCATTTAATTTTTTTTCTTAAAGATAGTTGAAATAAAGGAGCATGCACTTACTAAATTCAACCTACCTTCTGTACTTGTAAACAGATTTACACAAAAATTGGCACATTAGCACCCAGGACTAGTACAGTAGACCCTTCCATTTCCGGCCCTTTCGCGAGCGTGAACCTGCCCGGAGCGGCCAGCTTTCCCATGACTAATGAGTTTTCCTTCTATAATTGACTCTTAATGGCCGTTAACCTGTCTGACGCGGTCAACGGTCACTGATTTTTGCCCTAAGATGCCCCTCTTACTCGACAGGAGCGGCCACTTAACGGCCACTTTTCACTTTCGCGGGCGAGCGCCTGTGGTGTGTGTGTGTGTGTGTATTGTGTGCACAGACGGCACAGCACGAGCAGACGACATGAATACTTACGCATGCGCAAACTGTAAATACAGACATGCGCATACATGTACATTTACGGCAGTCACTTCCGGATCGATCACAACTGATGTGAGTTTGAAACACTTGTTTATCTGACACTCAAATACATATATAATAATCCAAACAACACACATAGAAACATACGAAACAATAGCTTAGCCAGGACGATCGAGTTAAACACGCAAATAATTAAGATGTATAAACGAAAGCAAAACTAACACAGTAACAGAGACAATGAATCGGCGGCTCATGGATGATCGCTTTCTTTTCTTCATGAAAACTTGATCGTGTTTTTGGGTTTTTTTTGGAGGAGGAGGGGGCCTGTAATGGACGGCCACCTGATATTTGCGGTCACCTTTGCAATGACTAATGGGTGACCGGATATGGCAGGTACTCCTGTACCTCTAGTGTGGATTAAGATCGTAAGCCTCTGCTTGATATATAACCTGAGTTATCCCCGAGTACGCTAGTACAAGGGTCCAGCAGACTTTAATTGTCTGTGTGTGTGTGTCTCGACTTAACAGCTTATTGCTGGGAAACTACTGGGCGCAGTTCGTTCAAAAGTTGATACACTAACTTGATAATAGGTCCGATTGATCGTATTAAAACTTCATAATGTTACCTGGGACCTAAATGCGAAATAAACCACAAAAAAACGACTTGGCGGCAGGGGGAATTCGCGGAACCACAGCCAGCCAGGCAGTCTCATAGAACAGCCGAACGCGTCACACATTGACGAGAAATATAGCGTCATAAAAAGATTACGTCACGGTCAAAAGTCTTTGACGTCTTTTTCTCTTGCGCGGTGTGTGTGTGTGTTCATTTTGTGCACATGTGTTAGTGTTACTGTGTGTGTGTGTGTGTGTGTGTGTGTGTGTGTGTGTGTGTGTGTGTGTGTGTGTGTGTGTGTGCGTGTGCATGAGTCTGTACTCGTCTGTGTGTGTGTGTGTGTGTGTGTGTGTGTGTGTGTGTGTAAGAGAGAGATAGAGAGGAAGAGAGAGAGGGAGTGAGGGAGAGAGAGTGTGAGTGTGTGTGTGTGTGTGTGAATGTGTGTGTGTGTGCATTTTCACTGTGATCAAATTACAAATAAAAGAGAAAGGCCAGTCACCACGCACATCCTCGGCTCGCATGCAATGTATTTATATAGCAAAGGGAATGCCTGTAATTCACACAGATCAATCACTTGGTCTTAAACGTGCACAAGACAAAAACTTTCATACTGGGGGAGCGAGCCAATCTGAAGAGTACTCGGGTCCAGCGCGAGCGTTTTTTATGTGGTTATTATGTAATTTGACTTTTCAGCCTTTTTCGGGGGTATACATTTTTTTGTGTGGCTGTGCCATACAAATTCAAGACTCCCTCCTTTTTAAGACCAAATTCACTCAGAATGTTTTGTTAGAGAGGTTTTAACATGGGGGTGCCACTGTATGACCACAAAACTTACCCAATCTTGCTGCACCCAGTCTACCAGGTTCTGGAGATCTGCGTCGTCTCTGTAGTTAACAATCATGTTCTTCACTTGGCCCTCTATCTGGTCCCGTACCTGCCACACACACAGATCACTGAGGGTCAAACGAATTCACAATAACTTGCTCACAACACACAGACAGAGACACTCTCATGCTCTCTCTAATGGACACTCTCTCTAAGAGGGTCACCATGGGGGGTAGGGGGGGGGTGGGTCTGTGCACGTTGAGGCCAAAAGTGCCATGCATGATGATCCACGGTGCACGTTACGAAAAAGCTCCATGCACGGTGCACGCCGGACCTCTGTGCACGGTGCACGCTACGAGAATTTTCCCATTCCCATGCACGTTACATCCAAAAAGCCCATTCCCGGTGCACGTGGTAAAGCATCGCCCCCCTCCTCTAATAGACAGAGACAAAAAGAGACAGGAGAGACATGCAGACACACACAGGCAGATTGGCAAACGGATAGACAGATACACACACATACGATGAATATCTGTTTTAATTGTATGTGTGTGTCTTCTTGAAATATCATGATACATGAATAAGCTGCATGAGTTATGGAAGGCACTAACCGGGATTTGCAAATACAATTATTATTAACATCATCATTATTATTATTTTCATTTTTATTACTTTATTTTCCCACTGGGAATTTTAGGTCGCGACCTCCTAAAATTCTTGCGGATCACAAGTCCAGCGCTCTACCAACAGAGCTACTGGGCGCCTGAGTTATTATTATTATTATCATAATTATCATTATTATCATAACTCAAAATGATACATACCAAGGTAAAAATGACATACTCACCCAGTCTTTATATACAAAACCCAGGATTCCTAGCAACAACTCCAAGACAAATATAATGCTCAAGGTGATCATGAACTGAAACAGAGAAGAATACACAAATACAGGTTAACAGAAGCACACATATTCGTGTTCATCTTAACCTATACACATGACTTTATTATCATAAAATGAGTGTGCGGGATGTTTATTACTACTTCAGAAAATGAGTTCACACAGAAAGACAGATACAGAGAGATGAACATATGCAAACAAACAGACAGATGCAAACAGGAAAATGCAGACAGACAGACGGACAGTTGTAGACTGAAACTACTGAAAGACAGAGACAGACAGACCGACGCAGACAGAAAGACAAAAACAGACAGACCGAAAGACAGAGACAGACAGACACACGCAGACCGAAAGACAAATGCTTACAAAAAGACAGACAACCATAAAAAGCCTTTGAAATAAGCGGGAAAACAAGCAAACAAAGAAATGGAAAGTAACAAATATAAACAAATTCGGAGAATGGCATGGTACTAGCAATAACAAAACTAATGGTAACTTTAAAATATATATATTATTTTACACTTTTAAATTAGTTCAGCAAGATGACATCAGCAAAAGTGTTTAAAAGAGAGATCGAAAGTTCAGAAATCAGTGTGATCTGGACAGTTTAGGGGTATGTAGGAGGGCATGTGAACTGGCGACACGTTAAGACAATGTGTGCAGGAAACACATTTCTTGGCCACATTGACTTTAAACCTCAAAGTCAACACAAAAAACGACACCAGCCTAATCTGTATTTTACAGGCTACAAACGTTACAGGTTAGCGAAAATGAACACCCTAATCTATTTCAAGGCCCTTACCTATGCAAGTGCCCTGATGGGACTTAAAAAACTGATTGTTTGGCAATTTCTGCGAGTTGGCAGGGCAAAGAATTGTCCCAGCTTGTGAAATGTGAACTATGTGCTTGACACAAATCTTAAATCACAGGCACATAACACTACGCCTTAGGACAAAAATAGAAAAAAATAAAGAAAATATGAGGAGAGAGGAGAAAAAAAATAAAACAACAACAGACAGACAGAGAGCAAAGAAATGAAAAAAGAAAAGAAAACCTGAAAGATGCATTAAACTCAGTCACCAATACAGAGGAACCCCCCTTTTAAGACCTCTACAAATCTGAAAAAATCAGGTCTTAAAAAGGAGGGAGTCTTAAAATGGAGGTGAATGAACAGAAAATGTGAGAAAGCAAGGTCTTGAAAGGGGAGAAGTCTTAAAGGCACAGTGCAGCTCACAGCCTTCGTTTTGCGTTTTTGTTGCAGCTGAGTGCATTTACAGTTCAAAAATCCTCCTATGGTAGTAAAACAAACCCAAAACTACCCAACGACGACATCTGTGAAGCTCGACAGTTTCTTGTTCACGCGAGTGCATAAATTAACCTAGTTATTACGTGGTGTTTGGTCGGAGTTCGATTCAACTGAGTGATTCCGGCCTCCATTTTGTTTTACACAAACTCATGATGACGTCTGACATAGTTTGCTAGTGACTGTCTTTTTGTGCATGATGTGGTGATCTACCTGATCTAAATTTAGATCCAAATATAGGTCAAGACCAGCCGAGTACGAAATTAATTCGTAAAAATATCGCAGTTCTTGACTCTTTGGGTGCAAGTCAATGAAACTTGGTAGTTCTTCTAACGGATAGCTGCCTGAGGTATGACTAAAAGCCCCAGGGGCTCCGTGCACCTGGATTTGACAAGTTCAGTACCTTTAAGCCGGGGTGGTTTAAAAGGGGCTTCCACTGTAGCAAGCATGACAGAAGACAAAGGAGGGGTGGTTTAAAAGGGGCTTCCACTGTAGCAAGCATGACAGAAGACAAAGGAGAGGTGGTTTAAAAGGGGCTTCCACTGTAGCAAGCATGACAGAAGACAAAGGAGGGGTGGTTTAAAAGGGGCTTCCACTGTAGCAAGCATGACAGAAGACAAAGGAGGGGTGGTTTAAAAGGGGCTTCCACTGTAGCAAGCATGACAGAAGACAAAGGAGGGGTGGTTTAAAAGGGGCTTCCACTGTAGCAAGCATGACAGAAGACAAAGGAGGGGTGGTTTAAAAGGGGCTTCCACTGTAGCAAGCATGACAGAAGACAAAGGAGGGGTGGTTTAAAAGGGGCTTCCACTGTAGCAAGAATGACAGAAGACAAAGGAGGGGTGGTTTAAAAGAAGGTTTCACTGTAGCAAGCATGACAGAAGACAAGGAGGGGTGGTTTAAAAGGGGGTTCCACTGTAGCAAGCATGACAGAAGACAAAGGAGGGGTGGTTTAAAAGAAGGTTTCACTGTAGCAAGCATGACAGAAGACAAAGGAGGGGTGGTTTAAAAGGGGGTTCCACTGTGGCAAGCATGACAGAAGACAAAGGAGAGGACATCTCAACCAAAGAAAACCTTGTAAATGGCCTTTGGTTCTGGGTGGCCGAGTGGTAACGCACATGCGCTCGGAAGCGAGAGGTTGCGAGTTCGACCCTGGGTCAGGGCGTTAGCAATTTTCTCCCCCCTTTCCTAACCTAGGTGGTGGGTTGAAGTGCCCGTCTTTCGGATGAGACGAAAAACTGAGGTCCCTTCGTGTACACTACATTGGGGTGTGCACGTTAAAGATCCCACGATTGACAAAAGGGTCTTTCCTGGCAAAATTGTATAGGCATAGATACAAATTTCCACCAAAATACCCGTGTGACTTGGAATAATAGGCCGTGAAAAGTAGGATATGCGCCGAAATGGCTGCGATCTGCTGGCCGATGTGAATGCGTGATGTATTGTGTAAAAAAATTCCATCTCACACGGCATCAATAAATCCCTGCGCCTTGAATATGTGCGCGATATAAATTGCATAAAATAAAAAATAAAATAAAAAATAAATAAATCCCTGCGCTTAGAACTGTACCCACGGAATACGCGCGATATAAGCCTCATATTGATTGATTGATTGATAGTAACTGTAACACCCACTAGCAACCACATTTTGTCAAGCGAAAAACCCTGTTCCAGCTCATTTTAAAATGAAAAGTGCGCCCTAAAGATATCTTTTTAACGTATGGTACATGACATTTTATTTCACTTTTATTTTGCTTTTAATGGAAGTATATTTTAATTTTGTGCATGAGTGTGGTCTAAAAAAAACCCACCCTGTTGCTTTTTCTGTAAAATCGTGGAGATGTTCCCGGTACCATGATTGTCCCCCAAAGTATAGACCATTAAAACACGGTCACAGGATCTCCAAAAAGGAGGGAGTCTTAAAAAGGAGGGAGTCTTAAAAAGGAGGGAGTCTTAGAAGGGGAGTTCCCCTGTAGAATCCTGTGCCTGTGTTTTAATGGTCTATCCTTTGGGGGCTGGAGTCATTCTTTGTTCTCACAGTTAGCTAGCTTGGCAGGGGGAAAGATTTGGAGACCCTGTTCAAACTAATCCTGCACAACTTCAACATTGAGGCGTTTGCCAAGCCCACACCAGGAAAGCAAGCGCTGCGCTCTTGTTTTCTTTTTGTTTTACTCTCAGAGAGAGAGAGAGAGAGAGAGAGAGAGAGAAAGAGAGAGAGAGAGAGAGAGAGAGAAAGAGAGAGAGAGAGAGAGAGAGAGAGACAGGGAGTGTGTGTGTGTGTGTGTGTGTGTGTGTGTGTGTGTGTGTGTGTGCGTGTGTGCGTGTATGTGCGTGAGCAGGTGTGCATCACTGGTGATGCCATGCAAATCTATGCCAAAAACCCATCCACATCTATACCTGATGCACAGTTCTGTGCTAAACTGCACTGAGCGGGTTTCTGTCTGTCAAATCAACTTGATAGCTCAAGCAAAGATGTGCAACACTGTACACATATCTGTCTGTCTGTGTTTCTGGTCTGCATGTACAGAAAGTCTGTACAGTGGAACCCCTATCTTAAGACCTCCAAAATGCTCAGAAAATCGGTCTTAAAAACGGAGGGGGTCTTAAAATGGGGGTACATTTACAGAGGTTATTAACAGAAAGTCCAAGAAAACAAGGTCTTGATAGGGAGGTCGTCTTAAATTGGGGGGTCTTAAAGAGGGGTTCCACTGTATCAGCACCCATTCTAAGGTAAACCTTTTCTTCCCCAAATTCCAGTAACCGAAAAAAATTTCCGTGCAGATTTGTCACTACCTGGTCTGAATTTAATACAGAACATAGGCATGTGCTTCGTGTGGACATTGGCAGCGTTTGAAAAGATCTACATTGACACAACCGTCAGCTTCTGTTTGATAAAAGGGCAAAGCATGCCACCCAGCTTCAAAATATTCATCCCACAAAATCCTCTGTGTACATACACAACATATACATGTTCATGTGTAAGAAAATAAACAAAGATCCGCACACAGAGGCAAAAGAAGAGGAGCTCTCGGCTGGGGCTCAATACAAAGCTTCAGTCTTGCCGCTGGCCCATTTCGCTGACCAGAGAGGGGGCCGGTGTAGGTGCGAGACAGGAGGGGGGCAGGGTGAATCTTGCTTTAGCTGAAAGGGCGGTATACAGAGTGAGTGCAGGTGTGTGTACTCATCAACCTTGAAAGTACAGTAGAACCCCCGTTTTAAGACCTCAACAATCTGAGAAAATCTGGTCTTAATAAAGAAGCGAGTCTGGAAATAGAGGTACATTTACAAAGGTCAAAACAGAAAATCAGAGTCTTAAAAAAGAGGGAGTCTTCAGCAACGATCCTATTCTCTGTTTTGTTCTCGACCAACAATGTATCACAGTAGAAGGTTCCTTTAAACTCAACTTCTTTTACAGTGGGTAATTAAATCGTTGAAAATTTTCATCTTTTTCAAAAAGTTAAGAATCCTGTCTGGGGGTATGCCCTAGAACCCAGAAGCATCATCACCGTGCATTGAACTTACAAAGAGAAGCAGACAGGTGTTTTGTACGCCTCGGAACCCGTACAGAAACATCATCACTGTGCATATAACTTACATTTCTACAAAGAGAAGTAGACAGGTGTTTTCCCTGAGAGAGCCCACATATAACTTACAAAGAGAAGCAGACAGGTGTTTTCCCTGAGAGAGCCCACATATAACTTACAAAGAGAAGTAGACAGGTGTTTTCCCTGAGAGAGCCCACATATAACTTACAAAGAGAAGCAGACAGGTGTTTTCCCTGAGAAAGCCCACATATAACTTACAAAGAGAAGTAGACAGGTGTTTTCCCTGAGAAAGCCCACATATAACTTACAAAGAGAAGTAGACAGGTGTTTTCCCTGAGAGAGCCCACATATAACTTACAAAGAGAAGCAGACAGGTGTTTTCCCTGAGAGAGCCCACATATAACTTACAAAGAGAAGTAGACAGGTGTTTTCCCTGAGAAAGCCCACATATAACTTACAAAGAGAAGTAGACAGGTGTTTTCCCTGAGAGAGCCCACATATAACTTACAAAGAGAAGCAGACAGGTGTTTTCCCTGAGAGAGCCCACATATAACTTACAAAGAGAAGTAGACAGGTGTTTTCCCTGAGAGAGCCCACATATAACTTACAAAGAGAAGCAGACAGGTGTTTTCCCTGAGAAAGCCCACATATAACTTACAGTTACAAAAAGAAGTAGACAGGTTTTTTCCATGAGAGCCCACATATAACTTACAAAGAGAAGCAAACAGGTGTTTTCCCTGAGAGAGCCCACACAGCCGGCGAAGCCGATGACGAACATGGTGAGGCCGATGACGATGAAGACCAGCGCGGGGTCAAGCGCGATGTTGGTCAGTTTGCTGAAGTTGGCCAGTGTGTCCTTTTCTGCCCATGCCCACAGACCGATGGCCAGCATAGATCCTCCGAACAACTGCACACACAGATTAGGAGTTTGTGTTAGTTTATGTGTTGTTGTCTTTTATGTTAGAGAGATTGCGTGCTTCTTGGACAGAATAAAGATGAATCATGTTCACTGATCTCTTTATTCTTGTTTTGGGTGCAAACTGGTCATATATATATAACCAACAGGGTTTTCAGAGATATATTCAAATGTTCACCTGTGATCAAGGAACACACACACACACAGACACACAGACACACACACACACACAAGTCAACAACAACAACAGCAACAACAAACAAACACAACAAAACCAGAAACAAACAAAAACCTGAACACACAGATCCAATCCATGATTGTCTGCAATGTCTGGTGCTTTCAATGAACCCATTTGATAAAACTTCTGTGTCTTATTGATATGACGCTACAACAATATTCTGATGGCAGTTTTATTTGCAGTGTACATAAAATCACACAGGGGTCTGTGAAAAATGGACAGTGTGTTCAACAAATCATTACCAACTGCATACAATAACTACCTGGCAAACAAAAATGGACAATGTGTTCAACAAATCATTACCAACTGCATACAATAACTACCTGGCAAACAAAAATGGACAGTGTGTTCAACAAACCATTACCAACTGCATACAATAACTACCTGGCAAACAAAAATGCATCCACACCAACACCAATGTCTGTACAAACACCATCACATATACACAAACTTTCAAATAAACTCTCAAATGAGATACACAAATGCACTCTGGTTAACAGCATTCATCCTCAGAGAGATGGGAGACCAATCAATATTTGAACAATCTGGCAAAAGGGCCTTCCTCACGGGCGCTCAGCAATAGAGTGGGCGTTGGGGTGGGGGTGAGGGGGAGGACTTTGAGAAGGGGAGGGGGGGGGATATGAAACGGTATTCTCCGTGGCATGAAGTCAAATGTGTGCAGTCTTGGCTTAGGAATGAAAAGACAGAGAGAATGAGGAGAGCTAGAGAGAGAGAGAGAAACAAAAAGAGAGAGAGAGAGAGAGAGAGAGAAAGAGATAGAGAGAGAGAGAGAAAGAGAAAGAGAGAGAGAGAGAGAGAGAGAGAGAGAGAGAGAGAGAGAGAGAGAGCGATGGTTAGAGAGAAGGGGGAGGGGGTTGACGGGCTCGGATGGAAGACCCTGTCAAGTTCAGGCATTTGAGAAAAAAAGAAAGAAATCAGAGATGAAAGAACAAGGGCACCATGACCTGACAGCAAGGCCATCAGCATGTTTTCCATCGTTCAAATATTTTCAAAACATTTGGCTTGAAGACTTCTCAGTTCTTGCATTCAGTGATGACAATCTGTTGATCAATAAAAAAAAAACCTCTTGCAACTCTATGCATACTTGTGAAGAAATCGATTCAGAAAAACATCACAACATCTATAAATATACCCTGACAACCTCGAGATATCGACAAGGACAGACATTCATAAAAACGAGACAGACTCATCTCACAAAACAGACACATAAAACAAGCTCAGACAAAATCGATGTAAACATGAAATAATTCTGCAGACAAGTACATGTATGCACTGAGCAATGCCAGTGCCACAGAAACAAACAGACACCTGTCAATAAATGTGTAATCAATCATTGGGATCAACTCTCACGCAAAATGCAATCGCACGGTTAGCTGCAAACACAGCAAGTTTTCTGATAAATGCCCGCAGATCAATCCTCGCAGACCAATAACGCGAGCCACTGCTGACAACCCGTGCGCGGGGTAATAAATGCATGATCAATGGTGGAGATCAACGCTCAAATAACATGCAACAGTGAAGACAATGTTGCATGTCGGAAATCATGCCCCAAGGCACTGAGCCAGTAACCACACTAAAGCGCTTTCGACTGTTCTGTTCGACTGCAGCCGGCAGAGAGACCGGTTTGATTTTATGAACACAATCAATATAAATTTTTCAAACCAGGCTAAAACTTATTTAGAAAAGCACTGGCACAAGAATAACTGAACAACACATATAAATCGCCCTAATGTACCTCTTTCCTGTTGTCGTAGCAACAACAATGGATTATATATAAAAGTTTAAACAGTGAACCACACATGAGTGCCAATACTGTAACCTTTCACGTCATGTCGTGTGTGCTTTCCACCCAGAACGATGGGATCAATGAAACCTAAATGCCAACTATTCGGAGAGATGGTAGTAATGGAGTTTTCCACTAACAAAAAAATACGGAAACAGCAGTAAAATACTTGCAAAAGTGGAAAAAACGAAAACAGATTTAACCTATCGGAAAATTACATGTCATTTAAAACATTGTCACAAAACCTGGCCTGTAAACGAATTTCAGAATTGCTTACCATACACGTTGAACGTCCAAAAGTCCACCCCTACCCCCCATGCGGATAACAGATCAAAATCTGCCTGACAGGCAAATGATTCGGCAAGCCCCACTCACTGGTAACTGCCCAACTGTTAATTTAAAGGTTAAAACTACAACTACTGGTAGTCTACATGGCAAATTAGCTGCCAGTGCGGAACGGGCTAAAGATTACGGCAAATGTAGTGGGATTTCCAACTGGCTCAAGTGTTTCGTGTGAGACTGTGTTTTGCAGAGTGAATGGAAAGCAGAGCAGAATACACCCACTGACGGTTTATTTGTTGATGAGAGGGGAATGAGGTGAAGAGCTATTTAACAAGTCGCGTAAGGCAAAAATACAACATTTAGTCAAGCTGTCGAACTCACAGAATGAAACTGAACGCACTGCATTTCTTCAACAAGAACGTATACTCGTAGCATCGTAAGTCAACCGATCGTGTCAGAGGCAGTGAAATTGACAGGGCAGAATAGCGCGGTAGTGGTTGCGCTGTGCAGGATAGCAAATTTTTCTGTATCTCTATTTAAAAAAAAACCTTTCTGAGCTTGTTTTTAATCCAAACATATCATATCTATATGTTTTTGGAATCAGGAACCGACAAGGAATAAGATGGAATTGTTTTTAAATCCAAATCGGAAATGTTATTTTAATCCTAATTTTATTTTATTTTACTTTTAAGAGCTTGTTTATAATCCAAATAAAACATATTTATATGTTTTTGGAATCAGAAAATAATGAAGAATAAGGTCAAATTGTTTTTGGATCGTTTTATAAAAAAATAATTTTAATTACATTTTTCAGATTTTTAATGACCAAACTCATTAATTAATTTTAAGCCTCCAAGCAGAAATGCAATACCAAAGTCCGGCCCTTGTCGAAGATTGCTTGGCCAAAATGTCAATCAATTTCAATGAAAAATGAGAGTGTGACAGTGCCGCCTCAACTTTTACAAAAAGCCGGATATGACGTCATCAAAGATATTTATTGAAAAAATTTAAAAAAACGTCTGGGGATATCATTCTCAGGAACTCTCATGTAAAGTTTCATGAAGATCGGTCCTTTAGTTTACTCTGAATCGCTCTACACACACACACAGACACCACGACCCCCGTCTAAACATTTAGTCAAAACTTGACTAAATGTAAAAAGAGATAAGAAGAGAGAGGGAATAGAAAAAGAAAGAGATAATGAAAGAGAGAGAGAAAGAGAGAGAGAGAGAGAGAGAGAGAGAGAGAGAGAGAGAGAGAGAGAGAGAGAGAGAGAGTTTGTTTGTTTGTTTATTTGTTGCTTAACGTCCAGCCGACTACGTAGAGCCATATCAGGACGAGGAAGGGGGGGATGAAGGGGGCCACTTGTCAAGCGATTCCTGTTTACAAATGCACTAACCCATTATATACTTGTGTCCCAGCAGGCTTTAGTAAAACTAAATTAATACCTACTGGAAGATTACCAGTTTCCAGTATGTTAAAATAGGCTTAACCTATCTACTGCTGGGCTTACATCAGAACACTAACAGATTAAACTATACATGAATCGCGAGACAAGCGGCAAGAGAAGAGATTTTTTGGAAAAAATACAGGTGAATGAGCAAGAAGGCAGAAAAAAGAAAAGAATTCATGAAGAAAAAGAGAGCATGACAGGAAAGAGGAACCAAAAATCTACCTAACAGCAAACTAGAAAGCTCCTGCGGTTCCAAACACAGGAGGGGCCTTTAATTTCATAACCGCAGTGCCCCACTGCGGGAAGAGAGAGAGAGAAGAGAATATCGATCCACATGATACAAGTAGGTGCCCATTCTCACACAAACACAGTGCTGTAATCACGAACAAAGGCCACGTTTGAAACACACCCTCCATTACTTAGTCCAAGACATTTTCACCACTCTCTCTAGGGGGTGTGAGTGAGTCACTTCAAGCGTTTCAGAGAAGACATCAGGAAGGCAAACTCGTGAATATAAAAAAGTGTAAGTGGACCCATGGGCTAACGCAATGATCCTTGAGGGTACAGAGGGTATAAGGGGCAGTCAGTTTTTGTGTCCAATTAAGGTCAGACAGTCTGGCTGGTCACAGTCGCTGCTCGCCTGGTCTGCATTTTTAATTTCCAGAAAGAAAGAGAGCTCAAAACCCGTTTAAACCAAAGGATGGTAATATTTTAGTCATTATGTCCATATGGTGAGTGAGAGAGAGAGAGAGAGAGAGAGAGAGAGAGAGAGAGAGAGAGAGAGAGAGAGAGAGAGAGAGAGAGAGAGAGAGAGAGAGAGAGAGAGAGAGAGAGAGAGAGAGAGAGAGAGAGAGAGAGAGAGAGAGAGAGAGAGAGAGAGAGAGAGAGAGAGAGAGAGAGAGAGAGAGAGAGAGAGAGAGAGAGAGAGAGAGAGAGAACAAAAGACGATGGGATGCAGGGACGTTATAGGACGACTCCCTCCAAGAACAGAAATGGACAAAAAGCAATGAGTAACCAGAGCTGACGGGCATTTCTCAGTTTAGCGTGACTCGGACATTGATAAAAACGATGAGCAGGGGCATTCTCGGTTTAGCAAGACAGAGATTGACACCCCCTCCCCCCCTAAAAACAAAACAAAAACAACACAAAAAAACAGTGAGCAGCAGGCACAATCCTCAGCCCCGTCATACATGTCTGTGCGAGTTTTTTCATGATGGAAATTGACAAATGAACAAGTCGCGTATGGCGAAATTACAACATTTAGTCAAGCTGTCGAACTTACAGAATGAAACTGAACTCACTGCATTTTTTCAGCAAGACCGTATACCCGTAGCATCGTCAGTCCACCGCTCGTGGCAAAGGCGGTGAAATTGACAATCCAGAATAGCGCGGTAGTAGTTGCGCTGAGCAGGATAGCACGCTTTTCTTTAACTCTATTCTTGTTAACTTTCTGAGCTTGTTTTTAATCCAAACATATCATATCTATATGTTTTTGGAATCAGGAACCGACAAGGAATACGATGAAATTATGTTTAAATCGATTTCGGAAATTTAATTTTAATCATAATTTTCATATTTTTAATTTTCAGAGCCTGTTTTTAATCCAAATATAACATATTTATATGTTTTTGGAATCAGAAAATGATGAAAAATAAGATGAAATTATTTTTGAATCGTTTTATAAAAATATTTTAATTACAATTTTCAGATTTTTAATGACCAAAGTCCGGCCTTCGTCGAAGATTGCCTAGACAAAATTTCAATCAATTTCATTGAAAAATGAGGGTGTGACAGTGCCGCCCCAACTTTTTAAAAAAGCCGGATATGTCATCTTTCTTTCTTTTCTTTCTTTATTTGGTGTTTTACGTCGTTTTCAACCACGAAGGTTATATTGCGACGGGGAAAGGGGGGGTAGAGCCACTTGTCAATTGTTTCTTGTTCACAAAAGCACTAATCAAAAAATTGCTCCAGGGGCTTGCAACGTAGTACAATATATTACCTTACTGGGAGAATGCAAGTTTCCAGTACAAAGGACTTAACATTTCTTACATACTGCTTGACTAAAATCTTCACAAACATTGACTATATTCTATACAAGAAACACTTAACAAGGGTAAAAGGAGAAACAGAACCCGTTAGTCGCCTCTTAGCTAGTGGAAGACATCAGAATATCCCTAAAGAAAATCGTCTTTGTATTGAATGCAATGTCATAGAAGATGAAATACATTTTCTAGATAAATGCAATAAATATGTTAAATTAAGGGATGAATTTAAAGAAGATGCTTCACATATCAATATGAAATATGCTAACAAAAATCCAAGTAACTTATTTTTAGAAGACGAAGTTCAAGTTCGTCTTGGCAAATTTGTTACCGATTGTTTTAGCATTGTATAATGCATTATTTGTTGTTTGTTGTGTCAATAACTTTACTGGTTCATGACAATAAACATTATTCTATTCTATTCTATTCACACACACACACCGTTCTCGCATAATGGAGACTGTGGGGGGGGGGGGGGGGGTCACGGATGACTTGCTGGGAGTCTCCATCAAGCACAGAGCAACGTTTTGTTGAAGCTAAGATTGATATCCTGACAGAGAATGAAAAAAAAAGAAAAAAAGAAGAGCAGTAAAAAGATTGAGACCGACTAAAATGAGGAGTAGCAGGAACGCTCTTAGTCGTTCTAACGAACAGTGGGAAATTTTTTGTCCCCGCAAAAAAAAAAAAAAAAAAAAAAAAAACAAACACGGATGACTTGCTTGGATGTTCTTGGGTCTCCATCAAGCATGCACAGAGCAACTTTTTGATGTAGCTAAGATTGATATCCTGACAGAGAATGTCAAAAAAGACGAACAGTACAGTGGAACCTCCCTTTTAAGACCTCGAAAAAAATCTGACAAAATCAGGTCTTAAAAGGAGTGAGTCTTAAAATGGGGGTACATTACAGAGGTTATGAACAGAAAGTCTAAACAAGTCGCGTAAGGCGAAATTACTACATTTAGTCAAGCTGTGGAACTCACAGAATGAAACTGAACGTAGTCCGCCGCTAGTGCAAAAGGCAGTGAAAGTGACGAGCCTGTTTGGCGCGGTAGCGATTGCGCTGTGCTTCATAGCACGCTTTACTGTACCTCTCAGTACCTCACGCTTTACTGTACCTAAAAGCAGGAAGTCTTAAATTGTGGGGTTCAATTGTAGAGAGATTGAGATCGACAAAAATGATGAGTAGCAGGAACGCTCTCAGTCGATCCAAGGAACATGCGGGAATTTGTCCCATGACAAAGATGGGGGAAAAAAGAAAAGAAAAAAAAGCAACCAGGGATGACGGGCATTCTCGGCGCGTTACTTCACCAGCTGGTCAGACCAGTGCTCCTGCCACGACCGTGTCTCTTGCCTCCACACACAAACACACAGAGAAAGGGATCAATAAGATATGGCATAGCTCCCTTATTTCCCCCACCCCCTCCCGCAGCCAGTCCCCCCCTGCCCATCAAACCAGAGCCATGGGAGCAATTCGCTCAAAATGTCAGACCCGTAAATGCCAGGGAGTGGATTAAAAAGGGGTAGAAATAAAGTTCGTTTCTAAGCCTTTTTCTTTTCTTTATTTGGTGTTTAACGTCGTTTTTAACCATGAAGGTTATATCGCGACGGGGAAAGGGGGAAGGTGGGATAGAGCCACTTGTCAATTGTTTCTTGTTCACAAAAGCACTGATCAAAAATTTGCTCCAGGGGCTTGCAACGTAGTACAATGTATTACCTTACTGGGAGAATGCAAGTTTCCAGTACAAAGGACTTAGCATTTCTTACATACTGCTTGACTAAAATCTTTACAAAAATTGACTATATTCTATACAAGAAACACTTAACAAGGGTAAAAAGAGAAACAGAATCCGTTAGTCGCCTCTTACGACATGCTGGGGAGCATCGGGTAAATTCTTCCCCCTAACCCGCGGGGGGATTCTAAGCCTTTAACTGTCCGGCAAGTTAACCAGTGACCAGTTAACACCGAAAAAAAGCTTTGAGCATTCAGGTTTATTTCACGGTGCAATGTAAAAATCTCTTTTTGGGAAATCATGTTAACATTTCAACAGATCAAACCAAACATGCAGTGGACAAAAGACCGGCAGTTAAACTTAAAGACATAAAGAGCTTAAATAACAAACAAACCCACAAGAAAGCAGCACAAGATAATACTTTCTTTTTAAATGCGGTGCTCATGAAAAGCAATTAACCACCTCCATCATGTCAAAAACGATTTCTGCTTATTCTCCCTTTTCTCCTCTTCGTGCTTTTGTTTCACTATTTTTCTCCTTTTCTAAAGCTTCTCCCAAAGCAACTTTCTGCCTCGCAACATGTTCAAATGTAGCTTCATATGGCATTCCGTTTGTCAAATAATTATTTGGATACTTTTTCATGTTTTTTTCACCAGTTTTAGCTAAATAATCATTATTTAGAAGCTCATGTGCTAAATAAGTAATTGTTTATAAACAATGTAAAAAAATTCTAAATAATTTTTTGTTTACGTAAACCATTCATTGTTTACCTAAACAATTCATTGTTTACGTAAATAATTCATTGTTTACGTAAATAATTCATTGTTTACGTAAATAATGTATTGTTTACACAAATAATCACTTATTTCACAAAATAATATTTTTTGGGTGGATAAAGTGAGCAGTTGCTAAATAAATCATTGTTTACCTATATAATGCATTATTTAGCAGATTCGCTAAATAATGAAAACTGCTTTCCCTAAACAATTCATTGTTTAGGGAAAGCAGTTTTCATTATTTAGGGGAATCAAGAATTGACTTCTAAGCTTTATTTTTTTCTTTGTGTATATACTATAATTCAATACAAGGTATCTCCAAACATTATTTATCAGAAAAAGTTCGTAAATTTGTTTATTTTACAAGCTGAAATTGCCGTACGAAAAGAACTGAATGCGAAAAGGTCAAGGTCATGACCGGGAGTGTTTAGTGTTCGCATTCTCTCCCTTGAAGTTGTTGAAAAAAAGTTTTCCGTCCTAAGTTTTCTGTTCTGTCTCAACAAAACATTCTCTTTCCATTTCTCTTACTGCATGATTAAACTTTTTTTGATCTGTAAGTTACACAACACAACACAACTTGGTATATACGAAACTGGGTAATGTGTTGAAACCCCAACAACCAGTATCCACTGCCAGTATCAAAACCCACTGCCAGTATCAAAAGTTTCTGCTACAGCAACCGCAGCAGGACCAGGTCCGCCAGGCAGAATGCCGCATATGGCATCAGCAGCAGCGCGTGAAAAACTTCCATAATGTTTCTGGTTTCAATATTATCGTTCCTTCCTGCTCCCTCGGCCATTTTGAATTCCTTCGTGACGCGAAAATTCTCCGTAGTTTCGAATATATTTTTATTTTTCTCTTTGAAATGAAACGATTAAAGGAAGAGAAATGGAAAGACAGGCATGTTGTTGGGACATTAACAGAACAGAGAACATAAGGGGAAAAAACTGTATTTCAACAACTTCAAGCAAGAAAATGCAAACACTAAACACTCCCGGCAGGGAAAACCCTTGACCTTTGACTGTGTTTGAGATCAGTTATTTTCGTACAGCAATTTCGGCTTGTAAAATATACAAAATAATATCCAAACAACAGCTATTTTAAGATAAGAGTGTGTGGAGAGACCTTGTATTCAATTATACTTAGTAATCACTGAAAGACATAAAACTTAGTTCAGAAGCGAATCCTAGAAACCCCTAAATAATGGAAAATGTGTTGGCTAAACAATTCATTGTTTACGCAAATAATGATTTATTTAGCAACATTGCTGATTGTTTATAAACAATGTAATATAAGTCTAAATAATATATTGTTTACGTAAACAATATATTATTTAGACGTATTTTACATTGTTTGTAAACAATCAGCAATGTTGCTAAATAAATCATTATTTACGTAAACAATGAATTATTTACGTAAACAATGAATTGTTTAGGTAAATAATGAATGGTTTACGTAAACAAAAAATTATTTAGAATTGTTTTACATTGTTTATAAACAATTACTTATTTAGCACATGAGCTTCTAAATAATGATTATTTAGCTAAAACTGGTGAAAAAAACATGAAAAAGTATCCAAATAATTATTTGACAAATGGAATGCCATAGCTTCAAGCTATTGGTTGTGAACTGAAATGCTAGCTAGAGCTGAGCACATTTCAACAAGCCCAAATCACAGCTACTTCAAGCACAACAAAAAACGGCCTGTATCAGGAACCTTCAAAAATATTATTTCTTGTTTCTACCAGCGGAAATGATACAAATTAACTCAGCAAAAACCTCTCCAGTCTCCACAGGAAGCAACCAGGCTATTGACTCTAGGAATGCGTTCAAGTGGAAGAAGGTGTGCATATCAGATGTAAACCGTAAAGGCCCAAACAACGTATCCATGATGGTTTGCATGATACCTTAAAGGCTGCAAGCATGGGCTCCATGAAAAAAAAAATGTGAAAAAGACTTGGTAAGAACTGGAAATATCTAAACTGCCTCCACGCTCGCAGCGAGAATGATGCTAAGGTGTAATAGTGTCTGGAAAAAAATCAGAAGCCTAAAAAATGTCTCAGGGGACAAGGTGTTGTAGAAGGCGGGGGCTGGAGCATGTGGCAGAAAAAAAATCCTCCAAGAAACTCACCATCCCTCCAAGAAACACACAGAATGTATCAATTAGCAGCCTCTTTCAGAAGCACACATCAAAAGTATATTGCATAAAAACTTCACAAGTTTCTTTCATGTTGTCAGTTGACTTGCCTTTGAAGAATAAAAATAGCTCAGCACTAGTCAGTACAGTGGTACCTGCGATGAAAGGACACCCATGTGAACAGCCAAAACTCTCCCTACAATGCAGTTGTCCTTTCATGGCCAGCCCTTCAGTCAAGTTGACAGACAACAACAGAAGGTGTTCTTTATTTGGAGGTGTCCTTTGATAGGGGCCTCACATTGCAGATTTGTTTGTTTGTTTGCTTAACGCCCAGCCGACCACGAAGAGCCATATCAGGGCGGTGCTGCTTTGACATATAACGTGCGCCACACACAAGACAGAAGTCGCAGCACAGGCTTCATGTCTCACCCAGTCACATTATTCTGACACCGGACCAACCAGTCCCAGCACTAACCCCATAATGCCAGACGCCAGGCGGAGCAGCCACTAGATTGCCAATTTTAAAGTCTTAGGTATGACCCGGCCGGGGTTTGAACCCACGACCTCCCGATCACGGGGCGGACGCCTTACCACTAGGCCAACCGTGCCGGTAACACACAGTCATTGCACATACACTAGGGCCTCCCTTGTACAAGACCCCCTTATTTAAGACACACCCCACACCCCTTTTACTACTGATTTCTTGGGAGATTCATTTCTCATGAAAAAGTTTGTAAATTTACCTTCATTTTAAAAGACTTCTTCCCTTATATGACCTGACAGATAGACTGTCTACGTTCCAAAATTCAGAATTAAAAAAACCCCAAGAATGGTAACGTTTATAATTAATGAATAAACGTTCCATTTACCTACCATTCTTACCGGCACGGTTGGCCTAGTGGTAAGGCGTCCGCCCCGTGATCGGGAGGTCGTGGGTTCGAACCACGGCCGGGTCATACCTAAGACTTTAAAATTGGCAATCTAGTGGCTGCTCCGCCTGGCGTCTGGCATTATGGGGTTAGTGCTAGGACTGGTTGGTCCGGTGTCAGAATAATGTGACTGGGTGAGACATGAAGCCTGTGCTGCGACTTCTGTCTTGTGTGTGGCGCACGTTATATGTCAAAGCAGCACCGCCCTGATATGGCCCTTCGTGGTCGGCTGGGCGTTAAACAAACAAACAAACAAACAAACAAACAAACACACCTACCATTCTTGTTTTTTGGTGCTGGTTTTCTCAGATTTGTGGAGGTCCTAAACGGGAGGTTCCACGGTACTTCCAGGAACAGGGGGATGGGATGTAGAGACCTCTGGTCAAGTGCAGCCAGTTGTCACATGATTGATTTCATACATGGCCGTTCACTGACCATCCAAGTCTGACCAATCTGTCTCTTTCACTGACCACATCAAAAGCTGAGAACCAACAAGGGTTCGATCAATATCTAATCTGGCACCAACACTATGTGGCTTCTATCACTAAATGATTGAACTGAAGATCCAGACTGAAATACAATCAAGAAAGAAGTTTTGAGGGATGAATATCTTCTTCGTTCATGGGCTGAAACTCATGTATGACCGTTTTTACCCCGCCATTCAGGCTGCATACGCCGATTTGGGGGGGGGGGGGGGGGGGGGGGGGGGGGGGGGAAGCATGCTGGATATTTTTGTGTTTCTATATATATATATCACACCAAAAACTGACATGGATATGGATTACAAGATCTTTTGCGTACTTGGTCTTGTGCTGCGTATACATATAAACCACTAGCTGGTCTGCACTTAAGATGACCTGGGAGATCGGAAACACCTCCGCCCTTAACCCACCAGGATGTCTTATCCCCTCGGTTGAATATCTAAATCATGAGACATCCCTTTTGCAATCCAGTTCTATGTAAGCAGAAAGTAGCCCGAAGAACCCTGATTTCTGCTTACATAGAACTGGATTGCAAATTTTCAGTTGATCAGGGAGGGATGTTTGGGGCATGAGCAGGAAAAAGTGAAGGCTAAAGACAGGTTAATTGAGAGCACACTAATCATGCACCTCAATTGGTCAACTTGTAGTTGTGCTCACTAAACCTCTACAGGTTTTTTTTTCTTTTTTTTTTCTCTTTGTCTGATTTAATAACCATGTTTTTATGTTTTTGCTTTGCTTCTTCTTCTGCTTTAATATTATGCACTGCTTAGTTAATTCCCTCTTGGGCGAGGGCTGGATGAAAAAAGATCTTTGCTGTATCTACTCCATTACCCTCGAAAAATAAAGTTGGTTCGTTCGTTCGTTCGTTCGTTCTACATGTACCAGCTTTCAAGGTCTTTGTAGTAAGACAAAGGGGACGAATTTGGCCGACTTCCAAAAATGCTGTGTGTCACACACTGGTTTTCATGAAGGAAAAGCCGAGGGCTTGGCCAGGCAATACTAGTTATACAGTGGTTCCTGTTAGATATGAGAAGCAGCCTTTGTGACCAGAAACATGCATCTTTTGTTGCAGAAACAGTGGTACCTGTGTCAAAAGGACAGACCTGCGATCAGCCAATAGTGTCCCTACACTGCAGGTGGTTTTAAGTGACAGGCATACAACATTGTAAGTTATGTGATTGACTATTACGACTTCAGTATGGACCGAGGGACAACAAAAGGTGATCTTTATTGGGAGGTGTTCAATGTTCTATACTCACAAGGGCCTAACGTACAGGCACCACTGTATGTAACCCAGCAGGAGAGGTAAAATTTGATTAACTAAATTTAATGAAGGGGGTGGAGGAGTTGGTAGTGAGGGTGCAAGAAGGGGTCTCTACTATACTACTCAGTCCCAAGCATAAAGAAAAAGTCAATGGTGGTGAGATAGATCATGGGAGGGGGGACTTTCACTGTGCCTGGTAGCTCAGTTGGTAAAGCACTGGACTAGTGATCTTAAGGTAAAGGTTTCAATCCAGGCTGGGATGGACACAGGCCAACTTTATGTGCAGACTCAGATATATATTATAATTATAGGTATTCATGGCCCATTCTCGTGTCACCACAGTGACAAGTAAAAGACCTCGGTCATTCCGCCATATATATAAACTTGTGCAGGTGGCTGATCACATTCACACCCAAACACGCACGGCACCTGGGTAGTGCAACTCTTGTTGCTGCTAGTTTTCCAATGGGAGGAAGCGATTAGAATTTCCCCAGCATTTGGGACAATTATAGTTAATGAAATGTGCCCTGGGCAATCTGTGTGCAAGACTGTGGACAGTATCCGCCAGTGTTTAGATCAGCTGGAATCATCTACCTTACTCACTAACTCATGTCTTGTAAACACCACAGAACATTTCTATTTTCTATTGAGCACCACTCTGTCAAGATCTTCTTCTGCGTTCGTGGGCTGAAACTCCCACGTACACTCGTGTTTTTAGCACAAGTGGAATTTTACGTGTATGACCGTTTTTTACCCTGCCATACGCCGTTTTCGGAGGAAGCATGCTGGGTATTTTTGTGTTTCTATAACCCACCAAACTCTGACATGGATCACAGGATCTTTTTCGTGCGCACTTGGTCTTGTGCTTGCATGTACACACGGGGGTGTTCGGACACCGAGGAGAGTCTGCACACAAAGTTGACTCTGAGAAATAAATCTCTCGCCGAACGTGGGGACGAACTCACGCTGACAGCGGCCAACTGGATACAAACCCAGCGCGCTACCGACTGAGCTACATCCCCGCCACTCTGTCAAGATGATATTGATACTGAACCAGGGTTTCATTTATAACACAATATAGCGGCTAATTCTCAGATGGCACCATATTGCACCATTGTGGATCTTTGGTCAAAACGCGTACAGGCCTCTTTGGCGCTTCTTGCCTTCGACTATATGTCCCATCAGAATTTGGTTGAGGGGGACAAATGTCCCATTGCCTTTTTCTCCCAGGCTAAACCCTGTTGAACCCATCCCATATATATCTTTGGATAAAACTAGATATTGATCGAACCCTTGTTGTTTCTCAGCTTTTGATGTGGTCAGTGAAAGAGACAGATTGGTCAGACTTGGATGGTCAGTGAACGGCCATGTATGAAATCAATCATATGAAAGGTATTAAGAACACTGAATGTGACACTAGTGACAGCCAAATAAAGATATCTTTTACAGTATCTATTTTAACAGGAGTATAGTGGAGACTTCCTCCTTTTTAAGTCCTTGTTTTCTCAGACTTTCTGTTCACAACATCTGTAAAATTACCCCCATTTTAAGACTCCCTCCTTTTTAAGACTTGATTTTCTCAGATAGTTGGAGGTCTTAAAAGGGGTGTTCCACTGTACACTAAAGACAGTAACAGTCACTGACTCAGTGCCAACAGCGCAGACCTGTGCAATGGTCTGCTCATTATTCCGACAGGGGCCAACATAAATTATTAAAAAAGACTTTTTGTATGTTTGTCAGTTCAGCTCACAGGCTTGAACACCCTTTACATACGTACTTAGAAATCAGCTAATGCATGACTAGTTATGACTTAAAAAATAAAATGCCTTTTAACAAAAGTTTCACAAAAACATAATTAATGAGATCTTTTACTGTTTAAATCCCTCCCATTCCTGTTGGTCTGATGACTCATTCAAAGCTTACAGAGAGCACCTGAACACTTTGACCGAGTTTCAAAAAAGTGTTTGTAAGTCTTGGATTATATAAAAAGTCATATATATCATACATACATACAGTGGTACCTGCTAAGAGAGGAAACCCCTAACTAGGGCTTGAGACCAGCAAAGCATCCATGTGGTGCTCTCAAGACAGGTAGGCTTCAGTCAAGTGCACAGACTGAAGAAGAACAGGCAATGTTCATTATCTAGAGGTGTCCTCTTCTCGAACAGGCCTTACACTACATTCACAGGAACCATTGCAATTTGCATACAATCATGTTGCCAGAATCATCACAGTTCAAAAACAATTCAACAGCACTGCAAATAATAATATGTT
The DNA here is from genome assembly GCF_037325665.1 of Littorina saxatilis. Taxonomy (NCBI): domain Eukaryota; kingdom Metazoa; phylum Mollusca; class Gastropoda; order Littorinimorpha; family Littorinidae; genus Littorina; species Littorina saxatilis. The sequence goes on along the minus strand of NC_090246.1, from coordinate 86,236,239 downwards.
CTCGTTATCAGGGTTTTATAAAGTTGTCAAACAAAGTGTGAGACACACTCAGTCACATCACCTAAACCTTTGTATGTATTTTATGCCATAGAACTAGAAGGATCAGGACAATTTAGTAAATCACAGGTGCAATGCTGACACTGCATAGCATACTGTGTATAAATCACAACAGACACATCTCCTTTTGTACAATAAATTATAAAGCGACAGCTCAAAAGTGAAATCTTTTTATCACTGTATTATGCTGAGTGGGGCTAATGCCACTGATAGATAACACTAACAGTACAGTGGTACCTGCGATGTGTGGCCCCTCTGATGAGAAGACACCTCCCTTTAAAGGACATCTGTCGTCCCTTTATATTATCTCTACCAAAACATACCTGTCATGAGAGGCCACCTGCAATGTAGGGACACTTTAGGCTGGTCCCAAGGGTGTCCTTTATTGCTTTAATGGCAGGTACCACTGTATAATAACAGCTAGACAGGGTGAGAGAAAGTGTACTCTACTCTTTGAAGTAATGTTTTCAAACAGCTTGTGAGTGTGACTTACAAGTGAGCCTCCACATCTCTCAGGGAATCCCAACACTTGAGATGTTACCTAATGCTTGAAAGTTGGTCGTTGTCAACAGTTTATGTGATGCTGAACCAAACACAGACACACAGGGGTAACTTGCTTTCCACCCTGATTAATGTTTGAGACAATTTTGTAGGGGTATCATCACAGTGGACTGTCAAAATTGACAGAAATATGATACAGCTTTTACAATCCATAATCCGTTTTCCAGCTGAAGTATCGCTCACACCACACACATGCACATACTTTCAGACGAACCTGACAGAACGTCAACAAAGGATGCTGTGACCTGTGTTTCCATAAGCTCTATTTTTAGTGAGGAAATAACCGATTGGTTGATAAACCTGTCAAAATATACATTTCAACTTTGCCTTGAAACACAAAGACACAAAGACGAAGCATCAGTACTAATTTCAATACCTGGATCTCATTTAAAGAACTTACCCAAAATACTACATTGAAAGCGAACATCAAATATTTGATGCAGCAGCTGACTTCAGTTCGTTCCCGACGGCGATGTTTTCTCGTTCTGGGCCTCATCTTCAAACGTCTTCAGATATCAAATTTTCAACTGTTTCACAAGCTGGCCCATCGAACTGTCACATACGACGAACATGGGTTACAGCCCATGCTAACTGTCCGTCAAATCCATTGGAAATGTAATGAAATCAGGTCACAACTCGCTCATTGTCAGAACAAAAACATTCACCACCTTAGCTGCAGGAATCAGGCAGAAAGAGGTCGGTGATCTACCCTGAGGTTGCGTACTCTCTAACCAACTAATTGTATTTCTGTCTGTGTTAGTGTTGACAGTATCCCACTTAATGTTACTTCCACATTATTCATAATAAAAATAACATTAGTTTTAAACTCAGACCGGTCTTCACATAGCTTCGATTGTTTATATGGTCCAGTTTGAGGAATGCAAATTATCATTACGTCACAGGCACTGACCAAAATGGCTGCTTCCACAGGTTCGGCTGCTAGCTCTCCGGGGGCAATTAGTGGAAAATCTCCCTTTCCAAAGTTAGAAAAACTGACGCGTGATGACATTTGCTTTCGGGTGATGCCAGCCATGGGGAGCATCAGTTATGGATACTTTTCTATCCATATAATGAACTCTTCGTGGTTTGGAAGGTGCGTCCTTTGACTTGTCGGCTGCTGCAAAGGTCGACAGTAGAAGGGGAGACTACCTGCGAACTAGCTGCCAGTGTCTGGTTGGAATGGGATGGGGCCTAAGACAGGGTTAAAATCGTAAATGCCTGATGAATGTCTTTATTTGTACACTGGTTATGTCCGGTATCAGTTTCCAAAAGATAGTTTATCATAAAGCCAAAGGCTGCAACAGAGACATACATCTTCATTTTATTGTCTCTCTCTGCAAGAAATATGGATGGTCTAAAAGTAAAAGTCTATTTACTATTTTTAGTGAAATTACACTGATGTCCAGAATGGTAAATCCCATGTAGTGGTATGGTAAACCATCCTTTGACTTTACAAAAGTGACTTTTGCAGTGACATGATTTTATGCAGCTTTGTGCTTGCAATTGAATAACTCAATAACTGAATAAGGCAATTCAGTTAGGAAACAACCCCCTGATCAGCCCCCGGCCACTCTGAACAAGGCCTGAATTACTAGACCTTCAACTGATTTTGCACACATGAATGAGAGTTTATGATGTTATTATGCATTATCAGATCCAGGCCTAATTTGGTCATTAATCTTTTGCAGCGTTTTCCACAGCAAGGATGTGGTGGTTGCCAACAGTTTCTGGTTCAACGCTCATTTCGGGATCGGCCTGTACCTGTATGGAAGCAGCCACCTGCGACAGGCGCCGATCAACCGCAGAATCCTCTACAGCGTCTTTGGGTCCTTCCTCTTCAATTTCGGCTCAGTTCTTTTCTGGGCCACGTGCAAGTCTTTGCTGCCAAACAAGCCAGGATTGCGTGCAGTGTTTGGTCTTGTCTCTGGTTTTGTGTTGCTCTATGTTGGAAAAGAGTACGTAGACTACATTGATGGGAAGAGAAAGGCTGTTTCATCTAAATAAACATTTTTGCGAACTGGGATGCTTTATGTGATGCTAAATTATAGTTCACACCTCAAGTACACTGAGGGAATAGCTTGTTTGCACTGTGATACTAGAAAGAAGTTGGAAATATTTTAAAGAAAGGCTCGATCACTGTGTGGGGAATGTAGAGTGCCTTGATTCACCATGTCCATCTTTGATTAATTTACCGAGCCTCCCTGTCACAGAAGTGTGAGTTGTAAACTCGGATGATCACTGCCCTGATTTATAGTCAACTTCAGTAGTGCTCAGTACATTATACATGTACTTGAATCTGTGAAGCACAGACCTGTGCAAGTTTTGAAAAACTGTTATAGATGTTGTGAATTGTTACTTTACTACACGGCATTATACATGTGTGCACTGATTGCATTTGAGTTTGGCAGGTTGAAAAGTGTCCCTGAAGAAAATCCTAAGAATAATGAAACATAAGCATGTGATTTTTGTTTGTTTGTATGCTGTTCAAACAAGGCAAACAACATTCAGTTTTCTTTTACGTCAATTTGCTAACTGTATGACTTATCTATTTATATATATATATATATATATATATATATATATATACGGCTTCGCCGGGAAGAAGTCGAGCCGAATACCCGGCTGCGCCAGGGACCCGGCTTTGCCAGGTGTACGCCGGCTTTGCCGGCGCACCGCACGAAGGAAGGGAGATAAACGCGCAAAACACTGGTGAAGATAAGGAAGAGTAATAGCCGGCTTTGCCGGGACAGTGACCTTCTAAAAATAGTATAACGGGAATATGGATTGAGCGTTGTCGACAGTGACCTTCTAAAAATAGAAACGGGAATATGGATTGACGCCACACGAAGGAAGGGAGATAAACGCAAAACACTGGAGAAGATAAGGAAGAGATAGTGGGAATGGATCTGGGAAGATGAACAGAAAAACCAAAATCGGTTCGCAGCGAGCACGTTTTGAAAATTCTCATCGACCAGGTTGTGTCGGGGGTCTACCTGAATATGTCCACCAAATTTGAAGCAGATCCATCGAGAACTTTGGCCGTGCATCGCGAACACACACACACACACAGACACACAGACACAAGTCGTATATATATACTAGATGATTACCCGTTTCGCCGGGAAGAAGTACAGCCGAATACCAGGCTGCGCCTGGGACCCGGCTCTGCCGGGTGTACGCCGGCGCACGAAGGAAAGGAGATAAACGCGCAAAACACTAGAGACCTTCTAAAAATAGTAACGTGCAGTGACCTTCTAAAAATAGTAACGTAGTAACGGGACTATGGATTGACGCCACATGGAGGAAGGGAGATAATCGCGGCTGAAAACACTGGAGAAGATAAGGAAGAGTTACTGGTAGTGGATCCCGACAACAACAAAACCCCAAAAAACAAAATCGGTTCAGCGCGCACAGCGCTGCGCGCTGAGAGCACGTGTTGAAATATCTCATCGATGAGGTTGTGTCCGGGGTGTAGCTGAATACGGTGTCCAAATTTGAAAAAGATCCACCGAGAACTTTGGCCGTGCATCGCGAACAGACAGACAGACAGACAGACAGACACTAGTCGTATATATATAGATATAGATAGAAGTCATGAAGCACTCTTGGCCACATCATTGAAGACCCCCGATGCTCCCCAGCATGTCGTAAGAGGCGACTAACGGATTCTGTTTCTCCTTTTACCCTTGTTAAGGGTTTCTTGTATAGAATATGGTCAATTTTTGTAAAGATTTTAGTCAAGCAGTATGTAGTCCTTTGTACTGGAAACTTGCATTCTCCCAGTAAGGTAATACATTGTACTACGTTGCAAGCCCCTGGAGCAAATTTTTGATTAGTGCTTTTGTGAACAAGAAACGATTGACAAGTGGCTCTATCACATCTCCCCCCTTTCCCCGTCGCGATATAACCTTCGTGGTTGAAAACGACGTTAAACACCAAATAAAGAAACATCATTGAAGAGCTTCTTCAAGAACGAGTATGCAAACACTGTATTATAGCTGTCTATTCAGAGAAATTTGAACAAAGTGGGAGGCCACACGGCGAAATCTTGCTCTCTGAAAAACGTCATAAGGCGTTGGTTGAGTAAATTGTTAAACGTAACGCAAGTGTTGCCAGTGTCATGAAATGTGAAAACGGGGACATTTTGTGCTAGTCAGGATGGTTTGTCTGAAAAAGTGTGTGTGTTTGTAAAGATGACAGATTTTTCTGTGTCACAGACTGTGTGCACTATGATATTGTTGTCTAGTCAGGCCTGGGAATGATACACCTTTCGTCGTAAATATGACGAAGTCCTTTTCTAATTGTGTAAGAAAAGAGCCTCCGTGTGCCCTTAAAAATGCTTAAAACGCAAAATTTTCCCGTCAGTACTCCCAAACCACTTTTACTCATTCCCAGGCCTGCTAGTGTTAAATGCATGTATACATCATTACATGTACTGTATTTCTTATTTATCATAAACTCTTTCTAACAGGGTGATGTATTATTTCTCGCAAAAGTTTGTGCAAATAGAGAGCGTTTAGGCTGTTTCTTCATGCCTATTTATGCCTATTGTTTTGTAGATTATTTCCTTCAGAATATTGTTCGAGCGATATTGATTAAAATGCAACAGCAACACTATCTAAATGTATTTTCAGCGAAGGCGCTATTTTGAAACTTGCATTTGAGACAATGACAAAAGGTATCGTTTTCATGTCATGTCCCAAATGACATTACCAGCACATTTTTCTCCCCCCGCGGGTTAGGGGGAAGAATTTACCCGATGCTCCCCAGCATGTCGTAAGAGGCGACTAACGGATTCTGTTTCTCCTTTTACCCTTGTTAAGTGTTTCTTGTATAGAATATAGTCAATGTTTGTAAAGATTTTAGTCAAGCAGTATGTAAGAAATGTTAAGTCCTTTGTACTGGAAACTTGCATTCTCCCAGTAAGGTAATACATTGTACTACGTTGCAAGCTAGTCAAGCAGTATGTAAGAAATGTTAAGTCCTTTGTACTGGAAACTTGCATTCTCCCAGTAAGGTAATATATTGTACTACGTTGCAAGCCCCTGGAGCAAAGTTTTGATTAGTGCTTTTGTGAACAAGAAACAATTGACAAGTGGCTCTATCCCATCTCCCCCCTTTCCCCGTCGCGATATAACCTTCGTGGTTGAAAATGACGTTAAACACCAAATAAAGAAAGAAAGAAGGAACGTTGCAAGCCCCTGGAGCAAATTTTTGATTAGTGCTTTTGTGAACAAGAAACAATTGACAAGTGGCTCTATCCCATCTCCCCCCTTTCCCCGTCGCGATATAACCTTCGTGGTTGAAAATGACGTTAAACACCAAATAAAGAAAGAAAGAAAGAACGTTGCAAGCCCCTGGAGCAAATTTTTGATTAGTGCTTTTGTGAACAAGAAACAATTGACAAGTGGCTCTATCCCATCTCCCCCCTTTCCCCGTCGCGATATAACCATCGTGGTTAAAAACGACGTTAAACACCAAATAAAGATTGTTGAATTTAGGATTCTCTGTGCAAAATTGATATGTCTAACTCAGTAGTTGATTTACTATTACCGCAAAACAACAAAACCACAGTCAGAGATTACAATTATGGTTGGTTGTACAATGGGACTTCAATGAAAGGACACCCTTGGAACCAGCCAAAAGTGTGCCCATGTTGCAGATGACCTGGCTTGACATATAGTATTCTTGTTTTGGTGCTTGCTAAGTACTGCATCAAAAGCCTTGAGGGGTTAGTAAAAAGAGATTGAGTTATGGTGCTACCATGGTGTGGGAATCCATTGTATCACTTTGCTTGTTATTTTTTTCTTAGAGAAGTCCTGACTGGTTACATTTTGAATGTTATTCCACACTTTGTCACGGTAAGGTTTTGGTGAACTGTAAACTTCTGCGAACACAAAGATTAACAATAATAACCACATGAATATTTGGTGAACTTTAAACTTCTGCGAACACACAGATTAACAATAATAACCACATGAAGATTTGGTTTATTTTTTATCATGTCTGTATTTTAATTTTGTGTGTGTGGTGTTGCTCCTTTTTTGTGATGGCTTTACTTTTTAGTCAGGTGATAAATCCTTTAATTAAGTGTATTGTAAATACTGTTTATTTTTGTCTAATAAACTCAGTCAAACCACTGCCACTGTGTCAGAGAAAGTATTATTCATGGAGAGAAATATGTCACACCATCACTCCACGATTTTTTATCATTAAGTTTTTGTCTTTTTGTGCAACAGCCTTTGATTGGATTTTTTTCTCTTTCTCATTAGCATATGTGATAATTATTGGACAAGTTGCTTGTCCCCAAAAAACACAGGTCACTTTTCTTATTCAAATGTAATGTGTTTCATGTGCCAAACTTTTTTTGTTTGTTTTTTTGTACCCCCCGCGGGGTAGGGGGAAGAATTTACCCGATGCTCCCCAGCATGTCGTAAGAGGCGACTAACGGATTCTGTTTCTCTTTTTAAGTGTTTCTTGTATAGAATATAGTCAATTTTTGTACAGATTTTAGTCAAGCAGTTCGTGATATAACCTTCGTGGTTGAAAACGACGTTAAACACCAATAAAGAAAGAAAGTCAAGCAGTATGTAAGAAATGTCAAGTCCTTTGTACTGGAAACTTGCATTCTCCCAGTAAGGTACTACATTGTACTACGTTGCAAGCCTCTGGAGCAAATTTTTGATTAGTGCTTTTGTGAACAAGAAACAATAGACAAGTGGCTCTATCCCATCTCCCCCCTTTCCCCCGTCCCGATATAACCTTCGTGGTTGAAAACAACGTTAAACACCAAATAAATAAATAAAGAAAGAACTTTTTTTGTGTCCCACAGATTCAGTACATCCAGCGTAAAATATTTAATTGAATACATTTCCTTCAGTATGTATAGCTCGTTTGATTGAGCTTATGTAAGAGGAAGATATGTCTGGTGTTTTAGACTGTCTTGACTTGGTTCAGTCAACTGCAGCCGACCGAGTTGCCTGTAACCAAGAGTATGTCGCTTGAAGAAATTGCATATCCTGTAGTGATAACCTGTGAACAGAGTGTAACTTAATGGGGGGAGGGAAGATAGCTCAGCCGGTAGTGGCGCTGGCTTTGGCTATTGGCGTGGGTTCGACCCCTACATTCTGAGAGGGATTTATTTCCAAGTCAACTTTGTGCAGACTCTCCTTGATGTCCGAACAGCCCCGTGTGCACACAATAAAGACCTGAAGGTCACTGCAAAAATGTAAGGTCTTAGAAAACACAAATACCAAATAACCAAAGGGAAGTAATCGCTCTTAATGCATACGACAAATACAATTAAGACGGGAAAAACATTGTGTATTTCAGAAGGGGTATGATGAAAGATCTGTGAGAAAGTAATTGAAATATTATGTGACAGATTTTTGTTTCAGTGCTTTTGTGAACAAGAAACAATTAACAAGTGGCTCTATCCCATCTCCCCCCCTTTCCCCGTTGCGATATAACCTTCGTGGTTGAAAACGACGTTAAACACCAAATAAAGAAAAGAAAAGGAAGATTTTTGTTCCTCTTGCTTTGAATGTAAAGTAAACGACATCAGTAATTACCTTTCACTTAATTATATGGTAATTGAAGTATATTTGCGTATTGAGATGTACATTGTATTAACTTTTTCTTTCTAGTTCATGCTGATGATTCTCCACTCCATTCACTGTGATTCAATGTTTTGTGTAAATTTTTTATCATATTGTGTCAAACTCCTATCGAAAATTGCTAGCGTGCAATTAATAATCATGTTTGGATATGCCATTGTAAGAGGTTTGTTGTGCATAATAAAAACTGTAGATGCTCTTTCAATGTGTGCATTACTTAAGCTGATAGAAATGCTGTTCTCTTTCTTGCTGTGTGTGTGAATATGTGTGTGTGTGTGTGTGAATACGTGTGTGTATGTGTGCATGAAAGAGAGAGGGTGGTATTTCTCATTTTTGCAATAAGCTTTTTTAAAACAGAAAACGGTGCAAGTTTGTCCTCAAAACTGCACATACTATCTGGTCAAGTGTGTGTGTATGTGTGTGTCAAGAGAGCAGTGGTTTTCATAATTTTGCAAAAAAAAGGTTGTTCATAACATCAAAAGGATGCAAACTTTCCACAAAAACAGCACGTCACATTCACGCTTTCAGCAAACAACCGACGCTCTTTTAACTTGTCTACACAACTTTTAATAACCACTCTGCAAACAAAACAATGGTTATATGCCGAAGTAGAAGGGTACGAAGCCAGTAAACAAGTCTCCACTACAAGGCTACTATAGAAATAACTTGATGCAGCAGTCCTAACATTTTCTCAAGTCCCTCTGCTGGACACTTTTCACAGAAAAAAAGGTGACAGAAAATCAATCTCACGACAAAAACAAAATCTTCTGAAAAACAATTTTCTTTCTTTTGCGTTTGTGGGCAACACCTCGACAACACACTCAATTCCTTCTGAGCAGAATTTTTTTGCACGACTGTTTTCTACCATTTCATTGGTCAGCCTTACGCCATATTCTATTGAGGGATGGGGTGTAGGGGATTTTTTTTACTCTGAGTAGTCTGATGCAGGCATGGGAATTGTCCGCCGAAAGGCACATTTTCGCCGAATTTTTGGTTGTTCCGATGAAAAAGCAAAAGTGTCCGCCGAAAAACAAATGCAAGAGGCAAAAATGGTTCTAATAACTAAATTTAATGGCAAACTTGGAGCTCAGGTGACACCAAATTGCACCATTTTAGTCCTTTGGAGAATAAAAATTCTGGGAGGGCATTCCCCCAGATCCCCTAGTCGGGCTAAGCATATTGCGCCGTCGACTTTGCTATTACTTAAACATTTTCAGCCTTTTTTACTTTTTCCAATTCCCATGCCTGCAGATGGTCGACTGTATGGTAGCAATGCAGGTACCTCACATTCTGGGCACCTAGAATTGCCAAAAGAAATATAAATCTCTACCTTGAAATGTGTGCTATGACTAGAATCCAGCAGAGTAGCTTGGAAAATGGCTGCCTCACCATCAGTTATTGTCAACATGCAAAAAACAATTTTGAAAAAAGAAACACCTGTCCGCAAGAAACAACCACCACCACAAAACAGTGACATAGTTGTTCCCATTAACACTCCAACCGTATAACAACAACAAAAATATGTACACATGTAAAATTTACACTAAATCTTCCTCAACAATGGTTTAAAAGGAAAAGAAGAGAAGTAGATTATACAGCACACAGGCTTATTCAATGTGTAAGTCTCAAGTCTTGCCACTCAAAAAAAAAAAAAAAAAAAAACAAAAAAAAAAGTCCACTCCGGAATGCTTTGTTACTGCTGTCACTGACCGCTTCAGGTTTTCTCAGGACACTGTTTTGACCACAGGTCAGAGGTGCTAAAATGACTCACTAATGTCTTAATTATGCTCTTACAAGTGAACGGCTGTAGGAAAGAAATGTTTCTCATGTAACTACACAACATTTACAGCTGCTCCTGTGGTCTTGAGCAAAGTAAGAACGGCTAAAACTCTACAACACACAATAATCAGTGAGGTTTACCCCAAAAGATGTACATGTATTTCCTTTGTTTCCGTGAAATTTTGAAGCCAGGGAAAAAAGAAAGACTCCAAAAAATGCTACATAACATTAACAAACAACAGATTTAAAGCAAACACATTTCCTGAACAGAAAGAAGGAAATAGAAAACGGAGACGGGTGATAATAAATAGAGACCTCGGGTAGAAGAATTCCATACAAAGTACAGTGGTACCTGTGTTGAAAGGACACCCTTTAGGACCAGCAAAAATGTCCCTCATATAGCTATGTGACCTTTTGTGACAACTATTTTTCGGTACAGATAATCGCCATGAAATTATAGGAGGTGTGCTTTGTTAGGTTTGTCAAATCATTGGAGGTGCCATATATTACAGGTACCACTGTGTTGGAACGACTCTAGCAACACAGAAGAGTCATTTATCCTACTATCAATACAGACAATGTTCACAGTAATTAAAGGCAGTAAAACTGTCTGTATACAACGTACAAATTTTAAATCAGTGCCACAGAAGTACATCTATTCTAAGAGAAAAAACACATGACAATGAATGGGAATCCACGTCAAGAGGAAAAACATCAACAAATATAAGCGTTATTTGCTCCTGGAGCTAGCTATAATCAAATCAAACAAGCTCAGCCACAAACTATGCGACTGTAAAAAACATACAACAATTTGAAGAAGAGAAAACACTGCCACTGTAATGACACCTATTAGACTCCATAGCAAATTTAATTTGAGAACTGGGGTCACAGGAACGTATACAAAGTACTAGCTGCCTGCCACAGACCAATTGCATTTTCATAAAGCAATGTGTGGGGAAAATATATGCTAAACATAAACTGCAAGAAGTCTATATTCAACATATTCAGCATTGAATGTGGATTTTTTCCCTCAGACAAATGCAGGCATTTCTGTGTGTAATTTGATCAATTCCCAGACTGTGTACGCAACTTTATTATTTGTTTTATTTGTTCTCATTGAGACCAGGTTGACAAATTCCACTGCATGTTCTGATGCAAAACTTACGTTCTTGACACAACAATCTCTTTTAAGCTTCCGATTATATGCTGAAGAAAAGCGACTAAATCCAAGCAAATGCTGAATCCTTCGACGAAAACCTCTTCAAGCTATTTACACAATCAGATTTAATTAGTTAAAATAAAAAGAAGCTAACAGCCACAGAAAATAACAGAGAGGACGATTTGTGCCGACACATGATTATGCCTTCAGATATTGAGAAGATAGCTTTATCTCATGTCTCTCTGTTTTTTACATCCATTCAGGATGAAACTGTATGTACACACAGCACACCAGAAAGTATTCAAGCAGGAAACATTAAACGGACAGAGTCAAATAACAAAATGGCTTAACTTCCACTGAAAAGACCAACAATGTAAAAGACTTTGTGCAACACACAAAAAAACACTTCTCTGAACCCTGGATTATAAATTTCTGGGATAAATCCTACCACTGTTTCTTTTGCATTCTACAAACCATCATAAACACGTCTTAAACACTTGCACAACACAGAGTGTAGTCTTTCAATATCCCAACAGTCTCCTGAAACCAAAGGACCGCTTCACTTAACACAAGGTCAGCATGACCAGAGCACTAAAACATCCTGACACCGTCACAAAGGTACAACTTTGAAGCAGAAATACCAAGAACTAACAACAGTAAAAAGCAAGCAACTCAATTTTGTCTGCGATTTTACAAAGCCATCAGGACTGAAGTCACATCTTTCCCAACAACGAAGAAGAACAACGACTGTGACATCAACAGTTACTCACAGTGATTGATTCAAAGAAACCACTTAAAAAAGACTCCGAAAGATAAAGAAGTGGAAAAAACGCAGCAAGAAAAAGAAAAAGCGATAAAACAGCCATATAATCCAACAGCAACAGTGTTCACATCCACTTGGCTTGAAACATATAAACTGCCAAAGTGATGTGTCCCAGAAACACTCTTACACCGAGAACATGCATGTCAAACCTAAACTCCTCATGGCACACACACTGTGCAAAGGGTTCCTCTCTCCCTTCCTTTTACACCATCATGGGCCCACTAATGCTGATGGGGTCTATGTCGACCAAAAGAGTGGGATTCCCTGTAGGTCAAGTTCCTGTAGGTGGATTCCCTGTATACCCAAGACTTTAAAATTGGCAATCTAGTATACAGGGAATCCCACAGGGTGCAGTTTTTCAATAAAACTTGCAAACCATACTCGAATTTCTAAGAAATATCAAAAAAAGATCGAAAAACATCAAATTCTAGCGATGTCGCTAAGCATCACGTGACTTTCATTGATATTAGCAAAACGCTACAGGAATTACACCCTGTGGTATTCCCTGTATACAAGATTGCCAATTTTAAAGTCTTAGGTATACAGAGAATCCACCTACAGGAACTCGACCTACAGTGAATCCCATTCTTTTGGTCGACAAAGACCCCAACAGCCCCACTAATGGACTACATTCGAAAATAACTGTGTTCAGGTTTTTATTGGATGTAAAAGAGTTGCGCCCCTTCCAACCAGTGAGGCAAATACAGGCCAATCTTTTTTTATCCAAGCGATTAGTGTTACAATGAATAATGAACTCTGACCTTCATGTTATGTAGTGTCCGCTAAATATGACACCCTTTTCTTTTGGATATATATATGTTCTTGGGAGGTCACTATTCAATGAGGCTATGATTGCTTTTCTTCACTGATCAGTGGCTATATGTTTGCCTCAGTGTTCTGAAGAGGGCCCGGTAGCTCAGTTGGTAGAGCACTGGACTTGTGATCGAAAGGTCGCAGGTTCGAATTCGGGCCGGGACGGACACGGGTCAACTTTATGTGCAGACCCAGAGACGGAAGCCATGTCCCACCCCCGTGTCATCACAATGGCACGTAAAAGACCTTGGTCATTCTGCCATAAGTGCAGGTGGCTGAATACACCTAAACACGCAGACACCTGGGTAGCGCGACTCCGTTGCTGCTAGCTTTCCACTGGGAGGAAGCAACCCGAATTTCCCAGCGATGGGACAATAAAGTAATGAAAATGAAAATGAAATGAAATAATTCTTCTACAGTCAAGAGAAAACCCAACAAGAGGCGTAATTCTTCTACAGTCAAGAGAAAACCCAACAGAGTTATTTCCAGAACTTGTCTATTCATCAAGGAAAATTGGCCAGTCCTTCTTCCCTTGTCAATATAGGGTTCTGCAATGTACACTTCTGACAAATGTAGCTTTTGGTTACTATGGGTATGATAAGAAAAAGAGAACAAAAGAAACCATGTGCACACGTAATGCCCAACCAAGGGAAGCAAGAACCAATTAGGGGGAACCTCAGTACGGATAGCAAAAACGTAAATAACTTTATAAGATTACAGATATCAATGTTTGTTTAACATACACGTGCTGTAAGCCTTGGAAAAATATTTGCATGCATTTGGGGTAGGGAGTGGGAATCTATTCTAAGTTGATTAAAGTAATGCTTTTTTTTTTATATATACTTTTTTTCAATTATTATCTATAAGCACTCAGAGGAGGTTAGTAAAAAGAAAACAAAAAACGCACACTTAAGTGTGAAACTCACTTCACTCTTACATCCATCTCTTTCTTAGAATGCCTCAACCAATTTACATTCAAGCTGAATCATTACAGTAAGCAAATTAGAAGAAGCTACAACAGGACAAATAACACTCAAATCACCCACAAATTACTGTGGCACAAGTTGAACGCTTTTTAAGAGGTTACTTCCGCCTGCTCGTATCACTACTAGACGAAAATCACTGTAGTTCTCACAAGACTAACTCAGTACAGCATACACGATCCTGACAGCTTTTCCAGCAAATTGCTACATTACAGTACCTGAATATCTGCAAGACCGTTCATTCCAAGATGTAAGAATCCCAAGAGAGGATTTTTTCTTAACCAAATTTCTACTTGACAAAACTTATAACAATCACAATAAATCAAGCATAACATTCTAAAAATCTTGCAGATACCAACTGAAACACAGCACTGACAGTTGTTTAAGTGCTGTCATGCTGCATGTCACTGTAAAAGCCAGAATGATACGTGACGGTGAACTGGGCTAGTCTTGTCATATATCTACTCTGCAAGAACTAAACATCCCATGGTATTAAAAGATACCACAGCATGTTACATTCATTGCTCACTAAATGTGTCACAATACCTAATATGTCAAATTCATAAGGCGCTTTGGTTGCTAGATTTTACTTTGTCAACTGCTGATAACTTTGAACAATGGTGCTTTCACAAAAATAGTTAATAATTATGGACATTTCTATCTGATTCTGTTATTTAATCAAAAGTTTCAACAGATGTACATATTCAGGGGTGTACAGGTTTCAGTGTTCAAACAGCTAGAATAGGGAATGCACTTATTATGCTTTCAAGGGCCATTCTAGAAGCAGACACATTTTGTACCCTTTAAACAAAGCAATGGCCAATGAATTCTTTATGCAAACATTCTGTACGGAGAGCCGAAGCAAAAACTGAAGGATCTCTGAACTTCACTTGTTTTCAGCCATCAGAAAGCGGAGATAATTATACCAGCAAGGTAAAGCACAAGATCAAAAGTCAGCAATGAATACATCCGAGTGTGTTTTCCCCTACAGCATGCAGGGCTCATGTTGCTGCTTCCATGTAGTTTCTGACTGAATTTTTTTCTCTGCGTTAAAAACCTCTCACCAGCTTGTGCTGTGAATACAAGTCTGAAGTTGTCTTTCGTTCAGACTAAAATCATCGCTAGTGACAGAACTAAGCAGAGACCAAGCACTCCAAACCAAAAGATGACAACAAAGGCCAACTACTCTGAACCAAGAGACGACAACAGAAGAAAAGCTCTCCAAAGCAAGAAACAAGAGACAAGACTTCAGAATGGCAGCCAGTCCAAACAGAAGTTGCCCTAATGACACAAAGTTGACAACAACCGCCATGTCTTCAAGGAAAGGCCTCAGAATCTTGGCGGTTAAGCCGCCGTCCCACCGAGGTTGCCTCGATGTTCAGACCCTTCAGGATGCCGTAGGGGTCAAGCTGAGGATCAGAACCAGGGGTGGTGAAGCCGGTAGGCGTGCGGGGCGTCTGCGGTTCCACTTGACTGATGTCGGGCATAAGGCCTTGACCCTGGACGTGAGGTTTGCCCACGATGCCGGCATACGTTGGCCGCTCTCCGTTCATGGTGGCAGGGGAATCGGAGGAGGAGGGTGTGGAGTGGGACGTGTTGTTGCTGCCACCCATCATTGCATTCTGCTGCTGTCGCTGCGCTGCAACCAGGTCCAGCTGCAGCGAGCTCAGTGCAGCGTTGCGACCGTTTAGCCGCGTCATGAGCTGGGTTCGCTGGGGCATGACAGGGGAGGAGGCTGAGGAGTCCGAGTTCTCCGAGCCTTCTTCGATGTTCTCCTCGATCATGCGCACGATATCCGTGATGGCTGTGGGTGTAGGCAGATCGTCGCTGAACTGGCGGCTGAAGCCTGTTTTGAGCCGCAGCTGCTTGGGGTTGTTGGTCTTCCTGCTGCTGACCAAGGGGGGGACCTTGCTCTCTGGGGGGCTGGACTCTCCACTGGGGCTGTTCCCAGCACCTGATGCGGCAAAGGGATTGCCGAGGTCTGCAGACTCCGAGGCCCCGAAGTCCCTCTCCCTGCTACCTGAGCGATCTCTGTGTGCCTCACTGAGCGGGGAACTGCGGGCTGCGTAGTTAGCAGGACTGTAGGGCCGGTCTGACACGGGGGTCCTCCGCCCCTCGTTCAGGTAGGAGGGGACAGGGATGGGGCCCCGCTCGGGGTTGATGGGTGTGCTGGAGCGTGACGAGCTCTGACTGGATGGCTGCAGACCGCCGCGCATCAGGTGAGGCGGCACATGCTTGACATTAGGCAGCACCTGGAAACCGCCCGTCACGCTCGAGCTGCTGGACCGACCAGCCTCAGGGGATGACCCACTATCCTGGCTGTCGTCGTTGCTGGGCGTTCCACCGCGACCCTGGGGGGAGGGGCTGGCGGCATGGGTGGGGTGGGCGTGGAGCGGCAGGCCCTGGTGAAAGTGGGGCCCGTGCAAGTGGCTGTGAGGGCCCGTGATGGGCCCGCGAAGCTGCAGCAGCTGCTGGGGGTGGTACGCGGCACTGTACGGGAACGGGGCATGCAGTGACGCCACCCTGGGATCCTCCGGCATCATATGGTACCCGGGGTGGATCTGGGGGGTGTACATGGGGTGGACCTGAGGGAGGGGGTAGTGTAAGGGGAGGGGCATGCGGGGGAGCTGGTAGACCGGCAGGCGTCCTCGCTGATGGAACCTTCCCGGTGAGCGCAGAGTGTGGGACGCGTCGGCCATCCTCACCCCTTCACCACGGTGAGCCCCAGGGTGCATGCCAGGTCGTGGCAGGCGGTGGTGGTGACCGAGGCGCATGCCCCCTCCTCCCCCTGGTGCCCGCATGAAGACTGGACCTATGTAGGGGGAGTACATGGGCATACCGTAGTAGGGCATCATCTGGGGGTGCACCAACTGAAACAACAAGAATAGCACCATTGCACAAACTTGTACATGTCACAGTTAAGGTCAAACTGCAAATCAATGTCAAAGCAGGTACTGTTTGTGACCACCTAATTTTCAATGCATATGGATTGTTGGACAAACCTCTTCACGTCACCGTAAAGGCCAATCCCGAAATTAAAGTTAAACCAGACATTTTGGGCAAACAACATTCTGGCAATGAAAAACGCTGTAAAACAGTTGTTGCACAAACTTTTTGATATTACAGTAAAGGCTGACCAAAGTGATTGCTAAAACATAAATTCTTGGCAGCAACACTATTTGACTATGAAAAACACTGCTCAAGATAAATCATTATTTCTTTTTCTTATGTTTTTCAACTTTGTTCATCTCGCCCACAGTCATTTTGTTGTTTAGATAAATTATTACGTTTTCCTGCATCAGCTGACACACAATACTTACATACATTTTGTTGTCAAACCGGATTAACCGGTGTTGCAGTATACACCTGCAGCCCTACTCACTACACACCTGGTAGGGTGACGGTTGGATGACGGCAGGGTGCTGGTTCACAAGGTACGGCCAGGTGGCCCCATGGGGCTGAGCGGCCGAGGTGTTGGTTTCCTGCACCTGGAGAGTCATGTGGTAGCGTCGGTTGGGTATGAACTCTGGCGCCATCGGGTTGAGTACGTAATTTTTGGCCACCTCCACGCGATCAAGCGACGCCCTGAGCTCCGTCCAGGTGATGCCGAACAGACTCTTGTTCTGGTGGCACGTCTCCAGGAAATACTCCCACACTTTCCTGAAACAACAACAGGAATTTTTATGTCCTGCAGACTTAACACTTAGCCTCTTAAGGGCTGGACGTATTTTATATGATAACATTTTCCTGAAACAACAACAGGAATTTTTATGTCCTGCAGACTTAACATTTAGCCTCTTAAGGGCTGGACGTATTTTATATGATAACATTTTCCTGAAACAACAACAGGAATTTTTATGTCCTGCAGACTTAACACTTAGCCTCTTAAGGGCTGGAATTATTTTATATGATAACATTTTCCTGAAACAACAACAGGAATTTTTATGTCCTGCAGACTTAACATTTAGCCTCTTAAGGGCTGGAATTATTTTATATGATAACATTTTCCTGAAACCAGAAAAGCAAATGCTTTGTACAACACCCTTTGGTCATGCTCATTCCAAAGACTCTCCTGATTTACTCAGAGGAGTTAAAAAAAGGTATGTACGTGATTAGCTTCCACCGATGCTTCTTATACAGTGGAACCCCCTTTAAGACCTCCAAAACTCTGAGAAAATCAGGTCTAAAAAAGGAGGGAGTCTGAAAATGGGGGTAAATTTACAGAGGTTATGAACAGAGAATCTGAGAAAACAGGGTCTTAAAAAGGAGGGAGTCTGAAAATGGGGGTAAATTTACAGAGGTTATGAACAGAGAATCTGAGAAAACAGAGTCTTAAAAAGGAGGGAGTCTTAAAATGGGGGGGTAAATTTGCAGAGGTTATGAACAGAGAATCTGAGAAAACAGGGTCTTAAAAAGGAGGGAGTCTGAAAATGGGGGTAAATTTACAGAGGTTATGAACAGAGAATCTGAGAAAATGTTGTCTTAAAAGGGAGGGAGTCTTAAAAGGAGGGTTCGACTGTAGCGAGAGTATCCGTAAGAAAGACTTGAGCACTGCGCCAGGAAAATGAAAATGTACCAGTGACTGGTTATAGGTCTATCTTCTTTTCGATCGCTGATCACACTTGGAGTCCAGATCTTGAGATATAATTAGTGGTCCTACTGGTTATAGGTCTATGATTTCCGAACAAAATAAACCCAACAGAGAATATTCTGGTAAAATGACTGTTTGGAGAACTTGCGCACTGCCCTGAAAAATGACAGCTCTCTGGTAACAGGTTTAACAAGGAGTAATCTCATGCTTTTTTTCAAAAGAGGATCTGCATCCACACCAAAATATATGTGAATACACACACACACACAAGTCAACATACAGGCATACATACAGTCACACAAATGTAGACAGGCACTTGTACAACCTCATGGCTGTTCCCAGAGCTTCATTTTGCCTATTTAGCTGCAGACTCGCCGAGTTTTGTTTGGTGTCATCCTTCCCCCACAGCACAGATGACACAGCAGCTTGGTGCCAGCCACTGATAATTTCCCTTTCCGGGTACATCGCAGAAGCATTTATAACAAGCAAGCAAGCTTAAAGGCCTACTAAAGTGCAAAATTTTTATTCGCCGAAAACATGTGTAATAGCAATCTGGTACATGTTCCGAAGACCATTTTGTAAAATTTTGCGTGGCTGATTTTTTATTGAATAAAAACCGATTCCGCGCACCTGTCCATTCTGCGAGAGACACCCCCGGTGCCAGTGACGTCATGAGTGTAACACGGCCTTCAAGAGCAACATGGCCGACGGTGATAGTAGCGCTGCCACTGCGAGTACGTATGTTCAAAAAGAGATTCCATCTTCGAAGTGGAGAAGATATGGCTTCGCCTGTGCTGTCGCCGAGTGCAGCAACAATCATGGTAAGGGCCATACCATGCACAGGTTTCCTGATGATGCCGAAACTCGGAGGCAGTGGGTCAAGTTTGTGCAAACTTGCAGAGCGGATTTTGGTCCGAAGTTTGGGACACCAAATCAAAATTCGAGAATATGCAGTTTGCATTTTAACTCTGACTGCGAGGGTGATGATAATGATGATGAAAATTATGATAATGATGATTATGATAATGATGATTATGATCGAATGAATGGAGCAAAAAGAGAGCGATAACTAGAACAAGAAGGGCAAAGCCCATACGACTCACATGCTTGACCTTGACCTTTACATGACCTTGACCTTCAGGGTCAAGGTCAAATAACTAAACCTAGCAATGACATCATACACTAAGAACTGCTTTACACATTTTTCCTACCAAAATACATGTGACCCAAGGTCAAGGTCATCCAAGGTCATGCAACACAAAGCTGTTAATTCAAGACATAGGAAGTACAATGGTGCTTATTGGCTCTTTCTACCATGAGATATGGTCACTTTTAGTGGTTCACTACCTTATTTTGGTCACATTTCATAAGGGTCAAAGTGACCTTGACCTTGATCATATGTGACCAAATGTGTCTCATGATGAAAGCATAACATGTGCCCCACATAATTTTTAAGTTTGAAACAATTATCTTCCATAGTTCAGGGTCAAGGTCACTTCAAAATATGTATACAATCCAACTTTGAAGAGCTCCTGTGACCTTGACCTTGAAGCAAGGTAAACCAAACTGGTATCAAAAGATGGGGCTTACTTTGCCCTATATATCATATATAGGTGAGGTATTCAATCTCAAAAACTTCAGAGAAAATGTGAAAAATGTGAAAAATAGCTGTTTTTTAGACAACATTTATGGCCCCTGCGACCTTGACCTTGAAGCAAGGTCAAGATGCTATGTATGTTTTTAGGGGCCTTGTCATCATACACCATCTTGCCAAATTTGGTACTGATAGACTGAATAGTGTCCAAGAAATATCCAACGTTAAAGTTTTCCGGACGGACGGCCGGCCGGCCGGCCGGCCGGACGGACGGACGGACGGACGGACGACTCGGGTGAGTACAAAGACTCACTTTTGCTTCGCATGTGAGTCAAAAATGAACATCAGCATGTACAACAACAACAACAACAACAACAACAGTCTGCGTGTGAGTGTGTGTGAGTGTTTGTTTGTGTATACGTGTGTGTGTGCCTGGTGTGTGTGTGCCCGGTGTGTCAGTGTGTGTGTGTGCCCGGTGTGTCACTGTGTGTCAGTGTGTGTGTGTGTGCCCAGTGTGTATGTGTGCAGTGTGTGTGTGTGTGCCCAGTGTGTATGTGTGCAGTGTGTGTGTGTGTGTGTGTGCACGGTGTGTCAGTGTGTGTGTGTGTTTGTGTTACTGTTTGTGTGTGCGTCTGTGCTTGAGGTTTGAGTGAGTCAGTGTCTGTGTCTGTCAGCTGTCTGTGTGTGTGCGTGCGTGCGTGCGTGTGTGTGTGTGTGTGTGTGTGTGTGTGTGTGTGTGTGTGTGTGTGTGTGTGTGTGTGTGTGTGTGTGTGTGTGTGTGTGTGTGTGTGTGTGTGTGTGTGTGTGTGTGTGTTACAGTGTACGCGCGCACGTTCGCACTCGTGCGTGTACCGTACTTTCCGGGTCATAAGGCGCGACTTTTTTCCTCGAGTTCGACCCCTGCGTCTTGTATAACGAAGCGCCTAATCCGTGTATGAAATACGAAAAAAATCAAAGAGACCGCTTGAGTACCAGTCAAACAACTTGTGATAATGCATGTTTCACCTACTAGGTACTGCCCTGCCTTTGATCTGGCCGCACACACAAATTTCCACTCTGTTAAACTCGGTCACTGACCGGTCACTGACCCCGATGCAGGAAGTGTTTCCTCTCTCAGATATGACAGGGGAACCACCTCTCATGGCAAAAACTGGGTCATTGACCCCTGGGAAGAAGGTCGTGTCTTTTAACAAGGCCACCCAGCTATCACAATGCCTTTGATCTGGCCGCACACACAGAGCACACATATTTTCACTCAGTTAAAGTCGGTCACTGACCGGTCACTGACCCCGATGCAGGAAGTGTTTCCTCTCTCAGATATGACAGGGGAACCACCTCTCATGGCAAAAACTGGGTCATTTTGGTGCGCCCTATCGGCCCCCTGCGTCCAATGGGTGACTGGATTACAATTTTTTTTAAAAAGAAGGAGGTGCGTCTTAGATAACGAAGCGCCTTGTCACCCGGAAAGTACGGTATGTGTCAATATTCGCAAATAGTACCCACACACACACACACATTTTCGTATCGACGTATTTGAGAGAATATTTCTCAGTGAGAATGAATGACTAAATGATCTAAGGGACCAAAACATCAAAATCGCCAAGAATGGAATTACGCAGTAATTCCACGACGACATCATGCATGTAGTATTTAGGCCAGTAGGGTTCCGGTCAATAGAGTTTCGAACGTTTTGGAACCTCGATCTCTTCCAGTAAAACCTCGTGCAATCTATTACGTCAAAGCAAAGAAACGTCACTCTGAAAGTGTGGCGTGACGTGTTAGTTCTAAAGATTTATCGAGGGTAATTAGCCAGCGCAATTTTTGTTTCTATAATGACGTTTGTCTCGGTGACTTTGGCATCATAAAGCAGTGGAAAAACAGGTCCCTGCCAGACTTGCTTGACATGACCTCATTTACATGATATACACACGTGTCATTTTAACTATTATTATCTCACGGGTGTCTCTCTCACGTATGTAGGATAAATACTAGATCTATACGAATATTGCATGAACATACCGGGCACACACACCACACACACATACCACGGCACACACACACACACACACACACTGACACACCGGGCACACACACACACACACACGAACACTCACGTATACACAAACAAACACTCACACACACTCACACGCTTCTGTTGTTGTTGTTGTTGTTGTTGTTGTTGTTGTTGTTGTTGTACATGCTGATGTTCATTTTTCTAGTTATCGCTCTCTTTTGGTCCATTCATTCGAGTATCACCATCACTGATTATCATCATCATCATCATCATCATCATTATCATAACCATCATCCTGTAGGGGCGACCATCGCACACTACAAGAAAACCTTCATACAAGCTGCAAGAAACAACTGGCAGAAGAAAACCGAAGACCTTAACCTCGATCGAGATGGAAGAAAACTATGGAAATTAGCACAGGCTATGAACGATGAGAAAATATCTAGTGCTCCCATCGTACTACACCATAATGATGCAGTGTTAACAGGAAAGAAAGCAGCCGACCATATGATGGACAGCTATGAAAAAGTCAGCAACATCACCGTCTCTAAAGAAAGAAAACGAGAAGTCCAGGATGAAATCAAGACCCATCAAGAAAATCAAACAGAAAGTGAAACACAAGAGGAGACCATGTCCCAGCCCTTCACTGAAAAAGAACTAGAAAATGGACTCAAGCAACTCAAGCAAGAAAAGTCCCCAGGGCCAGATGACATAACAAACGAACTACTGACACATTTGGGATCATCGGCAAAGAAAACGTTGCTGAAAATCTTCAATGCAAGCTGGAAACATTCATCAGTGCCTCAGGATTGGAGAGAAGCAGAAATGATTCCAATTCACAAGAAGGGAAAGGACAAGAAAAAAGCAGACAGCTACAGACCAATCAGCCTAACAAGCTGTGTGGGAAAGCTGATGGAAAGGCTTATCAACACCCGCTTGATGTGGTATCTGGAAAAAGAAGAAATCATCACACCAAACCAGGCAGGCTTCAGACAGTCCAGGTCCACAGAAGACCAGGTAGCTTTTATAGCCCAAGAGATAGAAGATGCCCTCCAAGACAAGAAGCAAACCATCGCAGTTTGGATAGACCTGGAAAAAGCCTTTGACAGGGTATGGAAGGAGGGCCTAAAATTGAAGATGCAGAAATGTGGAATCAGAGGACACATGTATGAATGGATATGCCAATACCTCACCAACAGAAAAGCAAGAGTACGGAACCAGCGCCATAGAAGCAGAAAGAAGACCCTGAAAGAAGGTGTACCACAGGGCGGAGTCCTCTCACCGACACTGTTCCTTATCTTCATGAACGACGTCCTGAAAGACATGCCAAAATGGATCCATGGTGCCATATATGCTGACGATCTGGTGATTTGGTGCTCAGAACAATACCTTACCACAGCAACTGTGAGGATGCAGGAAGCACTCAAGAAGATTGAAGACTGGACCCGAAAGTGGATGGTGACACTAAATGCCAAGAAGACAACTTTCACCATCTTTAGCCTCTCAACACGAGTGCAAACTACCACATTGAAAGTAGGAGACCACATCCTGCCTGAGGACAAATCCCCAACCTACCTGGGAATTACTTTTGACCCAAGAATGACATGGAAACATCAGATTGACAGGTGCACAAAAAAAGCCAGACTACGCATGTCTCTGATGAAGAAACTGTCAGGAACGACTTGGGGGGCAGACTACAATGTCCAGAAGACACTCTACACTGGGAGAATCAGACCAGTTTTGGAGTATGGGATGGCAGCCTGGGGAACAGCAGCAAAGTCAAGCTTTGACCGAGCAAGCAAGATACAAAATCAAGCCGCAAGAATCATCACGGGAGCTATGAAATCAACTCCAATTCAGGCAATGGAAACACTGACTGGACTCGAGGCTCTTGAGAGCAGACGGGACACCAAGACTCTCTTGCAATATGCAAAATACAAGAGAATGCAAGCACACCCAATGCATGAACGGACATCAATGCCCACCAAATGCAGACTGAAGAGGGAGAGTTTCCTTCACCAAGCACGAAGACTGAAAAGACGGGACCCAGACTTGATGGAACAAGCGGCTGCACCAATCTCAATTCCCACAACACTCCCAACTTGGAAAAGAAAGGAGTTCCCTGAGATATGTACAACTGTCCCAGGAATCCTGCAGAAACAAGTCCAGTCTGAAGCAGAAAGGAAGGCGCTTACACTAGAGTACATCAGCCAAACGTACCCAAATGAAGAGTGGACCCACGCATACACTGACGGATCAGCCGAAAAAGCAACACGAAACGGCGGTGGAGGTATCCTTATCTGTCGAAAAGATGCTGCTCCAATAAAAAAGTCAATCGCAACAGGGAAATTCTCCACCAACTACAAGGCCGAGGCAGAAGCACTGAAGGAAGCCGCTGGTGTGCTGAAAAACTCTCTGATGCTCCCAGGAGATACCATCTGCAGGAAGATAGTCATCTTCTCTGACGCACTCTCTGTGCTGCAAGCACTCTCCAACCCCCAAAACCAGGACGTTAGTGAACTTGCAACTGCCCTCACTACATTGCAGCAATCCACAGAGAAAACAGTTATCCAATGGATACCATCACACTGCAACATACAAGGGAATGAGGAAGCTGACAGGCTGGCGAAAGAAGGAGGGAAGCTACCACAAGAGAACCAGCAAGTTACATTTGGTGAGGCAAAAACCATTGTAAAAGAGAAGCAACGGAAAAGGTGGCTGCAGCAACACCCTCACTACAACCCTAGAGACAGTTACTATCAACTCTCCAGAAAAGACCAGGTCATCATTGTGCGCCTGAGAACCGGCCACTGCAGACTCAGGCACCACATGTTCTCAAAATTCCACATTGGGGACACGCCTGTATGCCACTGTGGCATCGCAGACATGACAGTGGAACACCTCCTCCAACACTGTCCAATCCACCAAAAACTACGAGCAGAAATATGGTCTGTTGACACACCAGTTCAGGAGAAGATCTTCGGCAACCTGCGGAGTCTTCGCTGTACTGCAGACTTCATCAGAAGTTCCGGAGTCCCTGTCTGAGCGATCGAGAAGAAGAAGAAGAAGATAACCATCATTATCATAATTTCCATCATCATTATCATCCTCGCTAGATCTTCCAAAATACATCATAACTCCCGTATTTTTATTTTATTTCTGTGACCTAAGACTCGGTGTAAAGGCAGATGATGTCCTGAAGATACTAGATATATAAGAATATTAAACAACCGTACTTTAATTTATGGTCGTGCCTGCGGTTCTAAAAACAATGCGAACATGGTCGGACGCAGATATTCGATGCTTGCACTTTCGCTCGCTAGCTCTTCGAAAATGCATCATAACTTCCTTATTTTTTTTATTTCTGTGACTTAAAACTCGGCACAAAGTATGATAATGTTGTGAAGATTCAAAAACAATGGATATAATCCACACGAAGATGCCCTCCATCAGCTCACTCGTCACGAGCAGACCATTGTCTTCCGCCTCCGGACAGGCCACTGTGGACTAAACAGCCACCTAAAAAGGATCGGCATCAGACAGTCGGCCCTGTGCCATTGTGGAAAGGCGGACCAGACACCGGACCACTTCCTGCAGACCTGCCAACTCCACTGCAGTGAGAGGAAACATGTCTGGCCCACAGGGACATCGCTGCACACCAAGCTATGGGGCAGCACTCAGGACCTGGAAATGACAGCCCACTTCGTCAACATCACGGGCCAAAGAATCTAGACACAGCCATCGTCGAACGCTGAAGAAGAAGAAGTTGTGAAGATTCTAGATATATATAAAAATATTACATGAACATTCTTTATTTTGAGGTTGAGCCTGCGTTCTTAGATCAATGCGAACATGGTCGGACGCTGAACCACGATGCTTTCACTTTCGCTCGATAGATCGTCGCAAAATACATCATAACTCCCTTATTTTTTTTATTTCTGTGACTTAAAACTTGGTATAAAGTCAGATAATGTTGTGAAGATACTATATATATATTAAAAAAAAAAATAGTACATGTCCATGCTTTAGTTTGGTAGCGCAAGGTAGTGCAAGGCCGCGTGCGGTCGCGTAGTATTTAGTCAGACCGACCTCTTCTGCTGGTCTTTCCGGTCTTTCTTCTTCATCACTTGAACCTTGCGGTTCGAACTGGTATTTCTCTATGTCTATCGCTCCAGAATACGGTAGTTCCGATGTTTCCAACTCCGATTCAAAGTCACTGCTTTCGCACGAAAGCTGCAATTCAGACTCATCCGCGTTCGACATCATGGTAGCCATACACCACTCATGACGTCACTTTCAGGGGAGAGAAGCAGTAGCAAAAAATTGTCTGTTGCTTCCCTTCTCGCTGATTACAGGTGAGATTGAGCACTTTCTCAGGCCGACTACGGGTGATCGGAGCGGAAGAAATTGTTTTGTTTAATATATTTGGTATCCTGATATGCAGCTCTTTCCATTTAAGCAATAAAAATGTTGCACTTTAGTAGGCCTTTAAGAGCGTGCTGGCTGCAGCTGTTGATAACCAAATGATTCCCTCTGCCCTGGCAATTTTTATTTTGCACCTCCCCCAACTAAAATCGGAGCCAGGAACAGGTATGACCTACCTGCACTTTCCGACCAGGCAGAGAGACAGGGGGTCGCCCACCACCATCACCAGGGACTGAGCTCGCGTGATAGCGGTGTTGAGCAGCTTGACGTTGGAGAGGAAGCCGTAGTCCAGGTACTCCTCCTCCGCGCTGCTGTCCGAGCGACAACTGTTGCGTGTGCGCACTGTGCTGATGATGATCACTCGGTACTGCTTGCCTGCAGGGGATCAAGTTTCAGGTTTGAAATATTTCATGGCAGAGAGAAACCCCAGTTTTAAATCACTCCCCCCCCCCCCCCCCCCCCCCCCAGACCCTAGTTTTCTAGATTTCATTGCCAATAACAGCTGTAAGTTTACCTCCACTCCTGCCTATTGAAAGACCTGATAAAAGGGGGATTCCATTATATAATAAGTCGAACCTTTTCAACATATTAGCTTTGCAAGAAGAACAGGCAGCTGCTTTAAGAAAACTTGAACGCCTGACTTTTAATTTTGAGTGCATGCCTGTGTGAAAGACACCGACTGACAGACTGACTGACTGGGTAGGTCATACACACACACATTCACATGCACACACATGCAAGTATGCGTTTATACACAGAGATACAGACTCACAGAGAAAAGTGCACAGATAGTTACAGACACAGGTATCCAGACACATGTACACACGAGCTTGTACAGACTGAGGCAATGTTGACAGACAGGCAAAGACAAAGCCAAAGCCAAAAGACACAAGCACAGACAGACAGACAGACAAACAGACCATACATGTCAACCCCTATCAGTGTTTTCCTGTATCATATTACCAAAAAACTGTATCATCAGGCCAAAAAACTGTACATAGCGCGCGGCACCGCGGTATTACCGCGTAAGGCAGAATTTGAAAGTTGTGTTTATGGTAGTGAGGTGCATGGTATAAAGATCAATCAATTTCATCATAAAATGCCAATCAATACTGATTTCAGTGCTTCTGTTCTGATAATGAACTAAAATCAGTATTGATTAGAATTGTATGAAAAAGTGATGTGTATTGAATATGCTTTCTTATTATCATTTCATGATTTATCTATAAACTATAATGAACACAGGCAAAAGCCATTCTTCACATTCCTGATTTTATGTCCAGTCCCGGATTTTCCCGAATAGTGCAAAAGTTTCCCGATTAAACATTTTTCGAGTATAGTTATATAATGACTGGAGTGTATTTTCAAGCGCCTGTACTCGGCTTAGTTTTACTTCTGAAATCTCGTTTAGCGCGAGGCTTCGTCACACAAACGCTGTGATCAAAATCGAAACTAAACGAGAATAGGCGAGATTTGTCGCTAGCGCATGCGCTTCAGTCGAATGTGGATGAGAAGCAGAAGAAGAAGCAGCAGCAGACGACCACAAAATGAAGAAAACAACGGTCCAGCGCCCGAAAGTTCTTGTAAAATTTGAAAAGAGTTACAAACAAGAGTATGACTTCATCTCCGAATCGACAAGACGCGGCATACATTTCGCGTTTTGCACCAAGTGCCGCGAAGATATCAGCATCGGACATGGACTCGGAGGCCGGGGGGATTGAAGCTCATTCAAGAACAGCAAAACATGAACGGAACCGTGATCGGAAACCGATCTCACGCTTTCGTCCAATCGGAATATTTCTCCCCCCTTTTTTTTTTACAAATGTAATTTTTGAAATTTCCCGTATCAATGAAGTTTTTCCGTATCAATCCCCGTGATACACCGTATCACTCGAAAATCACGAAAAATCCGTATCCGATACGGGAAATCCGTATCAGTTGGCAACTCTGAACAGACAGACAGACACTCTCTCTCCTTTCAGTTTCACACAAAACTGCCCTCACCCTGGACGTTAAGGACTCTCTCCACAGAGATGTTGTATATCTTCTTCTTGCGCAGCTCGTTTCTGATACGCACCACCTGGTCATGGTAGGGGGCGACAACGCTGACACCGTTGTTCTCCATGTTCCCCCATTCCTCCGGCCACTTGCGCCGCAACTCTTCCACTCTGTCCACTATCTCGTACACCTGGGGTTAACATGAAGTGTTGGTAATGTGAATACTTGTCATCTGTTTTAATCTGTGCAATGCAGAGAATACTAGCATAAAATCATGAATTTATATAACATTAAAGTCTATTGAAGAACAGTTGTTTTATTTCACTGTTATAATTCTTATCCAAATGTTCTTTGTTCTTTCACCACATAATGTCACTTCCATTGCACTAATTAGGGAGCTCATTGTCTCTCTCTCAAACACACCCCAAACATACCTGCTTAACTGCCAGTCACCTCATAACCACCCTTCTCATCCAAGGCCTCCTGTAAGACCCCCTCCACCATTTCCATTCTGCCTCTCCCTTGCCCCCCACCTGCTTCAAACACACCCACCCTCCCACTTACTCGTTTCATTTACTCTAATACCCCAATGCTGGGAAATTGGGGTCGCTTCCTCCCAGTGGAAAGCCAGCAGCAACAAGAGTCCCAGGTGTGTGCGTGTTTGGGTGCAATCAGCCACCTGCACTTTTGGTAGAACAACAGAGGTCTTTAACGCGCCACTGTGGTGACACGGGGGTGGTACGTGGATACCGTCTCTGAGACTGCACATAAAGTTGACCCGTGTCCGTCCCGGCCTCAACCCTGTGACACCAGGATCACAAGTCCAGTGCTCCACCTGACACCCCCCCCCCCCCCCCCCACTCTCAATCATCAAGCCTTACCTCTGACAGGTTGTAGAATCCAGTGCTGTTCTCATGCTGTTCCTCAATCCCCTTGGCGTGGCAAAACGACAGTGGGTAGAAAGTGGAGTGTGGCGATTGTTTGCCGCTCGCCACCAGCCGCTGGTCGTAGAACAGTTCCGAGGTGAAGTCCACTATGGCCTTGTGGGAGCGGTAGTTTTCGCACAGCATCACCATGCCTGATGACTCGCGGGGGTAAAGGTCGTAGAGACGCTCCAGGAAGGATATGTGGAACCCTTGTTGGCGGGTGTAGTCTGAGTACACTTCTGGGCTTATCTGTGGCAAAATGAAAGCAAAGGAGTTTTACAGGCAGTCCCACACGCTTGTCTGAGATTGTTTGCGGGTAATCTCAGTATACGGATTATTCTAGAAGTATACTGAGATTACCCGCACACAATCTCAGTCTACTTCTAGAACAATCTGTGTGATTTCAAAGTGATTTCATTGATATGTGTGTGTGTGCTTGCGTGCGTGCATGCGTGTGTGTGAGTGTGTGCATGTGTGTGTAGAATACACTTTGCTTTCTTTATCCAAAAGTATCATACTTTTATAATTTTGCACCCTTCAAAAGCCTCACAGGATTGCACGCACATACACCCTATCTCCCTTCAACACTGCCTCAGTAAGTTACCATTTCCTCTTTCAAAGGAAAAGCTTAGCCTGACCTGCAGGTGATCTCCAGCCAGCACGATGCGCGTCTGCTCATCAGCCATCCCCAGAGGTATCAACGTCTCACACTCCAACGCCTGTGCTGCTTCGTCGATGAAGATGTGGGTGAAGAAACCTGGGGAGCAAATTAACAGATGATTGCTTGTCATGTACAGAAGTAGTGTTGTTTGCTGCTCCTATTCTTTTCTGTTTGTATGTGTGCGGCCACAAATCCTCAGTGGCAGATACTTTGAACGCTTTTGTCGTTTTTGTTTGTTTGTTTGAGATTTTGTTTCGTTTTCTGACACAGACAAGTCCTGTCTTTGTTGAATAGATGATTTTTGAAAATAACTTGTCAGGATTTCCAAACATAGTTGAAGATTTGATTCGTAATGCCTCTATTTCTCTCGTTTTGTTAAAAGTACATACACAAACACACACCTGGGGGAATGCCGATATCACTAATATATCTGGCAGTGGACAAGGTCATGATGATGACCCAATGTTTCTTGACGTCGCATAATACCTTTTGAACAACACATATCTGCACCAACACAAAACTCACCTGGGGGAAGGCCGATATCACTGATATATCTGGCAGTGGACAGCGTGGTGATGATGACTCGATGTTTCTTGACGTCCTCCTCAGTGGGTACACAAAACATCTGGCGCTCGCCGGACCAGAGACTGTAGGGAATGATGACCTCTGGAATGGTGTGCACCCACCGATGGCGGTAGTAGACCCTGAGCGGTCGAGCCTCCACGTGTCCGTCTTCCACATAGGGGTGGAGAAAATCCTTGATGTACAGGTCGGCAGCGCTGCCCATTGAGAAGAAATAGATAACAATAATAATAATAAATAATAATACGAATATTTATAACGCGCACATATCTCACCAACAGGCGACTCAAGGCGCACATACACTCATTCACACACACGGAGACTTAAAGTCACCAACACACACACACCATCAACCATTAAAATATGTACAGTTATTCAGGGTGGGATGGGGTGGGCAGTGTAGAATGCATGGATTATGTGGAAAAAAGGAATGTCTTGAGTGCAGATTTGAATGATTCGAGGGACTGTTGTTGACGGAGGGGGAGAGGTAGTGTGTTCCATTGGCTAGGTGCTTGGAAAGAAAATGAGCGTTGACCTGCTGTTTTGAGTTTGGTGTGGGGGATGTTGAGCTTGAGGGAGTCGGCAGATGATCTGAGTGCTCGTGAAGGGACATAGAGAGAGAGAGAGTCGGAGAGATAGGCAGGGGCGAGACCATGGAGGCATTTGTAGGTGAGAGTGTTGATTTTGTATGTGATACGGGCAGGAACGGGCAACCAGTGGAGTTGATTTAGGAGGGGGGTGATATGATCTCCCTTTTTCTTTCGTAAGACAAGACGGGCAGAGCTATTTTGAATGCGTTGGAGACGAGAGATAGAAGAAGAGGGAAGACCCGCCAAGAGAGAGTTACAATAGTCGAGACGTGAGAGAATGGTGGAAGTGACCAGTTTGGCGGTAGCATCTGTGGTGAGGTACTTGTGGATAGTGGCGATGCGGCGGAGTTGGAAGTAGCAGGTGCGAGAGACAGAAGAGATGTGTTGTTTCATGGAAAGGGTGTTGTCTAGAGTGACTCCGAGGTTTTTGACAGCAGAAGACAGAGGGACAGAAGAGTCAGAGAGTTGAAGAGAGTCGGAAGTGGCTTTGGAGAGTTTGGATGTAGTGCCTATTAGGATAGCTTCAGTTTTGTTGCTATTGAGCTGAAGTTTGTTTTCTGTCATCCAATTCTGCACGTCAGTGATAGTGTCAGAGATAGAGGAAAGAAGAGATTCAGACTGGTCAGGGGAAGAGCTGTTGTGAAGTTGAGAGTCGTCGGCAAAAGAGTGGTGGAGAACGTTGTGTCGGTCAAGGATGTGGTCAAGAGGTTGAGTGTAGAGAGTAAATAGTACAGGCCCAAGGACTGAGCCCTGAGGGACTCCGCACTCAAGCCTGATGGGGTCAGAGTTCAGTTTGTCAATCGAAACAGTCTGGTAGCGGTCGGTGAGATAAGAAGAGAACCAAGAAAGAGCTGTGCTATGGATACCAAAGGTGTGCTGAAGGTGTTGAAGGAGGATGTTGTGGTCGACTGTGTCAAAGACCGCTGATAGATCAAGTAGAGCGACGGCAGAGATTTCAGCTTGGTCAGTGGCAAGGAGGAGATCATTAGTGATTTTGAGAAGGGCAGTTTCGGTGGAGTGGTGAGGACGATAGGCAGATTGAAGCGGAGAGAGAAGATTGTTGCAAAGAAGGTGAGAGTTGAGTTGTTTCAGGACGACTCTTTCAAGGAGTTTGGAGATGAAGGAAAGGTTTGAGACAGGGCGGTAGTTGCTGAGAGTGTTTGGGTCGAGCGATGGTTTCTTCAGTAGAGGTTTGACAATAGCAGTCTTAAAGGAGTTGGGGACAGTGCCTGTTTGCAGAGAAGTGTTGATGATTTTGAGAATAGAAGGGAGGAGTTCAGGAAGACAGTCAGAGTAGAGTTGTGTGGGAAGAGGGTCAAGGTCACAAGGAAAATATACTCACCTGAAATAGATAACGATGAAAATCAAAAATTTTAGTAATAAATTTTCATTTGATTAATATACTTACCCAACTCACATATGGCAATTAACTCTAGTTCAGTGCTGGTAACGCTGTACGCGTCCCCTTGGTAACAAGGAAGGCGCCTCTAAAAAAAGAGTGACATGAGACCCGTAAGGGTGTCTAAGCCAGCCCGGAAACGAGACTGCCTTCCGTATGCGCGCGCATACACCGCCATTTGCAATTCAATCTAAAGCGAAGCCCAACTCACACCTTTTTTTAGACCCAAACACCCACCACAGCGGGGAGGCGGGAGGGAATAAACGATGTGAGTTGGGTAAGTATATTAATCAAATGAAAATTTATTACTAAAATTTTTGATTAAATTACATATCTTACCCAACTCACATATAGCAGATTGCTACTATAGGTGGCGGGTACTCACCACGTTAAGAATGTAGAACCTGCCCTGCAGCCACCAAGGACGGCAAAGCTGAACTGCCGTCCTGACGACTTGAGGCTACATCCCTCAGGTAAAAGTGAATGAAAATGTCTTCCGACCGCCAGTACGCAGCCGCAAGAACTTCAGAGAGGCGTCCAGAACGAAGCACCGCTAAGGAAGACGCCCAAGCTCTCGCTTCATGTGTCCGGGACGAAGTAAGAGGTAACACGGCTCTGACATCGCCAGACCGGCTTTGCCACCAAATGTAAGCCTGCCTAATGGTGCTTGAAACCCATTTAGTCAGAGTGATCTTCGAAATATCCTTCCCTCTCACCGTGTTGAGTGAGATGAACAACAACTTTTGAGTTTTTGAGCGAATCGGTAGAGTCCTAGCCAGGTAGCTGCTGAGGGCCCTTACCGGACAATTACAAACATCAGGATCCCCCGGAGCCAGAACGCTGCTCAAGGGGGGAACACGAATACAAGGAGATAACTGACCAGGTTTTTGGTTTTTAGCTAAAAAATCCGGACGAAATTTCAAAGTAAAAGATCCATCTTTCTCTAAGGCAATATCTTTTGCCAAACCCGAGAGAGCGTGCACTTCGCTGCCGCGCCTAGCAGTCGCGAGCAAAACAAGAAATAAAGTTTTCTTCGTAAGGTTAGCCAAACTGGCTAAATGAAGAGGTTCAAAATCATCCGAAGCCAAAAAACGAAGAACTAAAAACAGGTCCCACGCCGGGAGCTGTACCTTTGACCGAGCTAAATCAAGAGAGGCGCCCTTGATTACACTCGCTATCACGCCACTTAAAGTGATTTTATGGCCAAGCTGTCTAAGCGTAGAGGAAATAGCTGACCTTCTTACGCGCAAAGAGGAAGGAGAACCGCCCTGTTCCGCCAACCAGGATAAATGATTAGCTACGTGCATCGATCTCGGAGCCAGAGGATCGACGCCGTTCTCTAAACACCATTTGGACCAGGAAGACCAATGCGAAGCATATACAGACTTGGTCGAATCCCTGTGTGCCTGCTGAACCAATTTCAAAGTCGAAGCTGTGGCACCCGCCCGGAGCAGAGAGCCTCGGACAGAATCCATCCGTGTAGCTGCAAGGCCTGAGGATTCTGGTGCGGAATGCCCGACCTGGGCTGCAACAGATCGCCCTTTCGAACCCCGAGAGGAATGGGCGGACGAACCGCCATGCGAACCAGATCGGGATACCAATGCTGGCTGGGCCAAAGAGGGGCCACCAACACCAACGCCGGCCCTTCTAGTTCTGCTTTTCTTATCACCTTGCCGAGAAGGCAAAACGGTGGGAACGCATAAGCCTGCAGATTTGTCCAGTCCATCTCCAGAGCATTGACCCCCCAAGCTTGAGGGTCGGGAAACGGAGACACGAAAAGAGGGAGACGAGTCGAGTATCTCGTCGCAAACAAGTCGATGGGAGGCTTGCTTACTTGCGCCCAAAGGCGCTCCAGAGCCTGGTGGGAGAGAGTCCACTCCGAGTGTAAGATCTTGTTCCCTCTGCTGAGAGCATCGGCCAAGACATTGAGAGTGCCTTTCAGATAGACCGCTGACAGGAGAATGTTGTGCAAACTGCACCATGTCAGCAAGCGACACGCGCTGTCCGAGAGGACCTGAGAGCGAGTGCCCCCTTGACGGTTTAAGTAAGCCGCCACAGTCATGTTGTCGGTGTGAACCTTGACATGACTGTCTTCCAACAGAGGAAGAAACGCCCGAAGGCCCAGTGCTACTGCCTCTAGCTCCAGAACGTTTATGTGCCAAGAGGCCTGACTGACGTTCCACACACCGGACGCTGTCTGATCTGCAAGATGAGCACCCCAGCCCGACAGGGAGGCGTCCGTGAACAGATTGTTCTGAGGAGGCGGAGGAACAATAGGAACGCCCTGCGACACCCAGGGGAGAAGCCAAACACTTGTGGTCCGGCTGAACCAAGACCCCAACTCGATCTGAGCATTCCAATCTTGCGAAGTTTGGTCCCATAGCGCCTGCAGAGCTGCCTGAAACGGCCGTTTGTGCACTCTGCCTAGAGGAACAAGAGGCGCCATGGACTCCATCTGACCCAACAGAGAGTACAACTCCCGGGCCGTGGACAGAGTCTCTCCGTAAAGAGAGCGGATAGACGCCTGCAACTTGTCCACTCTCTTTTGCGACGGGCGAACCGACCAATCCAGAGTATTGAACTGCATCCCCAGATACGAGAAATCCTGTGACGGATACAACTCCGACTTCACCCGATTGACCGTGAAACCGAGCTGAAATGCCAGACTGAGCACTCTCTGTGTGTGCCTGCTGCAAAGAACCTGGTCCTGGTGCAAAATCAGCCAGTCGTCCAAGTAGGCTCTCAGACGCACCCCCTCCTGCCTCACAAGGGCACAGAGTTGACGAATGACCATTGTAAAAATCCAGGGGGCGAGCGAAAGCCCGAAAGGGAGCGCTCGAAACTGGAAAATTTTCTCCCCCCAACGGAACCGAAGCCATTTCTTGTCTGACGGGTGCATGAGCACATGAAAATAAGCGTCGGTCAGATCCACAGACGTGACCCAGTCTCCTGGCCGCAAAGCCTCTCTCACTGAGGCCGGAGTCTCCATGGTGAATTTCACCACACGCAGGAACTTGTTCAAAGTTGACAAGTCTAGGACAGGTCTCCATGTCCCCGAAGCCTTGGGGACCACAAACAATCTCCCGTAAAAACCCGGAGACCCCTGATCGAGCACCTCCTCGATAGCCCCTTTCAACAGAAGGGATGCCACTTCCCCCTGTACGGCTGCCTTGGCCTCCGGGTCTCTCGGGAACCGAAAAGGCGGCGGAATTCTGGACAGAGGCGCCTTTCCCTCCGCCCAAAGAAGACGAAATCCCGAACGAATAATCCCCACGATCCACTCGCTGGACACCAAATGTGTCCAGGTAGCGATGGCCCTGGAGGGGCCGCCCGCCACCACAAAGGTGGGGGCCAACGGGATCAAAAGCTCGGGAAGACATCATTGGGGGTTGGGCTTACGCCCCGACCCCCGAGAACCACCAAATGAACCCCTCTTCTGATAAGGGGCACCACGCCCCCTGCCTCGTGAAGAGGAGCTCTGACTCTGCGCCTTGCCTCCCCCAAAGGAAGGAGTCTGCGTCTTGCCCTGAGTCTGCGTCTTGCCCTGAGTCTGTGGCTTGCTCTGCGACTTAGAAAAGCCCTGATGCGCGATACGAGCAATACCCAAGTCCCTAGCGTCATGAGTCTCTTTTTCCAGCGCGTCAAACGACGCCCGGCCCAAAAGAGACCCTTCCGTAAACGGAGAAAGTCTGAGAGACTCTATCGTACCTTTATCCCTGATCTTGGAGCCAGCAAGTAAGGCCGCTCTGCGGGAGAGAACCGCATGTGTGTAAAGCCTGGCTGACAAATGCATTTGTTCCTGCGTGACTTTGCCCAAAGTAGCCAAAAGAGTCGTCACATCCTCTGCCGAGGCATCAAAGCGGAATTCAAAAGGTTCCAGAGAGGTAGCAATAGACCGAGACAATGATCGCTGAAGCGATTCTGAAACCGAGGCTAGTTCCAGGAGAGACCTCCCTGTTTCTTCCAGAGACAACAGGGAAGCTTCTGAATAGGGGACCGATCTGTCTTTGCTATACCCATCCTCTCTCAAGGAGGCCAGCTCCGGAGTCACCGGCAGCACGGCCTTAGGCAAGGAAAAAGACTCAACCAAGCTGATAGGCCGAGAAGCAAGTTTGAAGTTCCGAACAGCAGAACCAGGAACCTGCCGCCCTGCTTGAGCCAGGTACGGCAAAGCCGAATCAGGGGCAACCCCATGCTGTGACAACAGCGGCACCATAGAGGACTGGGACAGCGTCTGATAGCGCGAAGTCGCCAAGACCGTAGCCATCTCAAACGCCACCGCAGGAGACTCACGGAAACGGAGCGAACACCTAGCGTCCTTAGCACTCCGAAAGTCTCCCAGAGCAGACGGTGGAGGTACCAACTGAGAGTTGCACTCCACCACTGCTTCCTCAAAATACTTAGATGCCGTAGTAGCAGCCAGGGCCACAGCTGAAGACAGCTTAAGCGGCAAATTGAATCCAACGCCCTCCGCCTGACCGGAAGCGTCGTCATCAAAACAGTCGTCTTGCACCTCTGCGCAATCCGGAAGCTGATCCCCGTACTGACTACCATCGTCCAGCAGAGAACCAGCTTTACTGTCTACCCCCCGCCCAGAGGGCGGGGTCGGAAGCCACACACACTCGCCCCCGTCCCCAGACTGAGCAGAGTGCAGTGGAACTTCCTTACGTGTACCAGGGCTCTTACTCCCCACTGAAAGGCCGCCAAAGCGGGTTGAGTCAGCCGAGAGATAAGAACTTTCGCCCGGCCGCCATGCGCCTGAGGCTACTCGCTCCTGACCACGTGCCGAGTTTTGGCCGGAGAATCCGGTTACTAACTCAGCAGACATACCTTGTGAACGAGAAGGAACGCCGGAACGCGAACCCAAAAGCGGACACGGCACAATCTCATCATCCTGAGAGGCATGCACCTCCGCTCTCGTGACTGTAGTGGCAGGAGACGCACGAACGCTGGCAAGCGAAGAGACGCCGGCCACACCCGAGGGAAGAGAGCGAAGCTCCGCTCTCGTCGAAGTAATCTCGGCCGCTAAAGTAGACACCTGTGAACTAAGAGATAACAACAAAGCAGCAACATCAGCGGATGCCAACCCCGGCACCACAGGGGGAGAATCCCCCTTAGCAGGTTTATTCACGTGCGCGGTCTTGTCAACCGGCTTAGCCGACAAAATGGCCGCTGTCTTGTCTACCGGCTTAGCGGGCAAATCAACAAACACATCAAAAGATTTTTTTGCAAGAGTATCTTCACCAGAAACGGATTGTTTAGCCTTCCTAGAAGATTCTTTAGAAGAAGTGGGCGCAGCAGCTACCTTTTTAGGCGTACACCTCTTCTTGGCATTGTCGGCCATGACACAACAAAGACTCACGAAAAAATTTTGCAGAAAAGAAAAAATTTTCTCAAGTCCAAAATGCGGCCAACAACGCTGCCAAAATCAAGAAAAAACAAGAACGATCTCACCTCAACAGTAG
Organism: Littorina saxatilis; assembly: GCF_037325665.1. NCBI lineage: Eukaryota > Metazoa > Mollusca > Gastropoda > Littorinimorpha > Littorinidae > Littorina > Littorina saxatilis. The sequence continues at coordinate 86,198,203 of NC_090246.1, read as the reverse complement.
TAGAGAAGTCCAGATGCAAGAAGATACCAAGAGGAACAACAAAGTCAAAAGACTAAGTCAAAAACGGCTGAAACAGCCGGAGCGTACATCAAATGCGACCAGTCTCACTGGCGCTGAGCTTTGGATTGAATTGCAAATGGCGGTGTATGCGCGCGCATACGGAAGGCAGTCTCGTTTCCGGGCTGGCTTAGACACCCTTACGGGTCTCATGTCACTCTTTTTTTAGAGGCGCCTTCCTTGTTACCAAGGGGACGCGTACAGCGTTACCAGCACTGAACTAGAGTTAATTGCCATATGTGAGTTGGGTAAGATATGTAATTTAATGCACTCACCAGAATAAAGGTAAAAGGAACAAATTGCACGTTGGTTATTTTTTGGTAAGTACATTTTCGGTGTTATGTGGTTCAAGTTTTTTCTCACCTGTAGTATCTTGCTACTTATCTGAGAAGAAAAAGATGAGTGTACTTTTTGTGACTAAAAACATGGACAGACTTTTTGCATAGGGCATACAATCACTTTGTGTGTAGTACACAAATATTTCTAATCTTCCTTGAGCCAAGTGGAAGGCAGGCTCATAAGCAGATAAAACTGTCTTCCAGTTTATTTCTTTTCTCACAGTTGAAAGTTACACAACTGAATGTAATAATAACGAACCTGGGTATAACGAAATCCCTCTTATAACAAACTGCCATTGATTTCCCGGCAGACAGCCTTCTATTTCTTACTTGTTACTTTCCGGCTACATCGAACCATTTGAACTCATTTGCATAACGAACCCCTCTTTTAACAAACACGTTTTCATCGCCCCAGAGCCGCTTTGTCTCTAAGTCACAAGGCTACAACGATCTGCCTGTGAGGCGAGATCAAAGGCAGGTCCATTGTGATAGCTGGGTGGCCTTGTTTATAGACACTGACCTTCTTCCCAGGGGTCATTGACCCAGTTTTAGCTATGAGAGGTGGTTCCTCTTTCATATGAGAAAGGAAACACTTCCTGCATCCGGGTCAGTGACCGAGTTTAACCTATGGGGAGTTTAACCTATGTGGTGGTCTCTTTAATGTCTTGAGAGGAAACTTGGCCAGGGTAGTACATGCACCAGAACTGGTGGACACCATGAAATCGGAGATTGATCAGAATGTACATGTACATGCTTTTACACGACTTTTTAAATTTTACTTCTAAAATTGTGACAGTAAAGTGAACATTTGAACTATGCCTCTCTCTATGGATTATATTATGAAGCTGTTGAAAACATGCAGAGATTGTACTCTCCAAGGAAAGATCGATGGGACGATCATTTGAAGGTGAGTGGGAAAACTTGTCTTAAGGCCATTTAGGGTTGAAAACTCTACAGCGAATTGCTGATATAACGAACTAAAATGTATCTCCCTTGAGATTCGTTGTACCCGGACTTCACTGTATGTAACTCCAGGAAAGCATTTGAGCGAATTAATTACTATTACGTTTGTGTCTTTCCAACCGTGACAGCATCAAAGAATGTAAACTACTGGAAAAAACAGAAATAAAGCTCACCTATTGGAGTGGGTGCATATAAGAATGCGAGTGTCTTCTTGTTCCAGAACCAGCTTCGCTGCTTGAGCCAGCGTGTAGGTTTTGCCTGTACCGAAGGGACCGATGATCAGCAAGGGTGGCTGCTTTGTCCCGACAGGGGAGGTAATCGTCAGGATGGCTTCCCTTTGCTGTTCATTGAGTCGCATTTCTTCTACAGCTGATAGGACTCTGGTGAAGAAGGGGGAAAAAAACCATTATAGGAGTACACATGATATAGGTTTTCTGACTTAAGATTCAATTTTTTCATAAACTTGATTTGCCTAAACAAGTTAAGTCTGTTGATTTTGAATATTATTATTTATCTGTTGTCAGAGACCCAATGAACGATTTTCAGCTGGTAGACCAGGTGCAATTGCCTCTTTGTATCAATTTGCTGGAATACGCACACTGGAAAAGTATTACAGAATTTATAATCCAAAACAAAATGGAGAAAGAGAAAAATCGATTTTCTCAGGAAACACAGATGTAAAGTGACTTACTTTTCCAGTGGTGGGAGGAGGGGAGGGATGTTCTTGACGTTGGGAAACAGATGTAAAGTGACTTACTTTTCCAGTGGTGGGGGGAGGGGAGGGATGTTCTTGACGTTGGGAAACAGATGTAAAGTGACTTACTTTTCCAGTGGTGGGGTGAGGGGAGGGAGGTTCTTGACATTGGGAAACAGATGTAAAGTGACTTACTTTTCCAGTGGTGGGAGGAGGGGAGGGATGTTCTTGACGTTGGGAAACAGATGTAAAGTGACTTACTTTTCCAGTGGTGGGGTGAGGGGAGGGAGGTTCTTGACATTGGGAAACAGATGTAAAGTGACTTACTTTTCCAGTGGTGGGAGGAGGGGAGGGATGTTCTTGACGTTGGGAAACAGATGTAAAATAACTTACTTTTCCAGTGGTGGGGGGAGGGGAGGGATGTTCTTGACGTTGGGAAACAGATGTAAAGTAACTTACTTTTCCAGTGGTGGGGGGAGGGGAGGGATGTTCTTGACGCTGGGGAACACGATGTTGAGTGTGGGAAGACTGTCCACGGCGGAGTGCATCTCACACTTTGGCAGGCGGTTCAGTTGAAACTGGATCTGTAACGCCAACACTACACAATTCATACACTGCCTTCACAAATTCAGTGACTACTGAGATTCTTTCGAGAAAAACCCATAAGTCAGACAAATTTCAAATTGACAATAGTAATCTAACTTAATGTTATGGGTTCTTTTCACCTCCAATTGGACAATACCAGTAAAACAAACTTTTACTTTTCACACTGTTCAAATCATTTCTTTCTCATGTGAGCTCTTTGGTTTAAGCAGGTTTTTATTTACTTTGGTATAAAATCATTTCACAATCGTTGTGAGCTCTTTCACCAGAAGACAAAAACTAACATGATGCACCTTACAAGAGATGCAAAATAAATATAGCTAAGAGGTGGGGGGGGGGGGGGGGGGGGGGGGGGGGGGGGGGGGGTGGGCAGGGAGAACAGTGGGAACTTTGATACATCAAGAACAACTCTAGTGATTTATAATGATAGTCCACACCAATGGCAATAAGAACAACAAAATCATGAAATGAAACTTACCTGAGCATGAAATTCTACATCACAGGTCAAATTCAGATCCGAAACACAGTCAGCTGACAGACGCAGGAAGATAAAAGTCTTCCCTTTATCTTCAATCTGAGCTTCGTACACCTGAAAACACAAGAAGCTGATTGAACTTCTCTTTTTCTTGTTCTTGGCTTGACCGTCTTACATCTGTGATAAAATAAGAACACACAAGTTCGCTCAATGAGCATGCTAGTCATACAGATGTGCTGCTGAAACTTCTCATCAGAGTATGTTCCATAACAATCCATTTCAGATCTTCAAATCATGCTGTACAAAAGCTTGCTTAATCAACATTTAAATGTAACCAAGTATGTTCTCTGGCTTTGCAGGCTGCAGAGGTAAAAGACAACAGGAATCGACATTGCAGACACACACACATGCATGCATGCACACGCAGACACACATACACAAAGGACCCAGTTCATGAATTGGAATAAGAAGACACACAGACAAAGACAGGCACTCACACCCCCCCCCCCCCCCCCCCCGTCCACCTACCCCCCCCCCCCCCACACACACACAGAAACATTTCTCTCCTCCATGTTTCCTACCTGGGTTTTAGGTTTAGAACTCCCATCATCATTGTCACCAGAGCCTGCCGGCGCAACCCAAGCAGTCTGAGCATTTTGTAAGATGAGACGCCCTGCACTGGAGTCTTCAGAGAGAACGTCTTCCAACTTGAGACGTGCAAAGAGCTCGCCTTCGCGTGTGTACTTGGCTGAACTCAGCGCTCCTGGCATCAACAGGAATCGATTCACCAGTTGCAGGTCTCCTGTTACGTTGAACCTATAGGGAGGAAGAAGAGATAATGTTAAACAATGTTTGATTCAGGTAATGAGAACAGAGATATCTTTAGGATACCCACCTTTGTACAAAGAGGAAGAAAACCTCTTTTTGCGATTCCTGCTATATTATTATTATGGGGAGCTATATCAGATCCCCCCCCCCCCCCCATCTCTTTAAGATACGCACCTTTGCACCTCTTTTTGAGATTCCTGCTACATCAGACATCAGATCCCCCCCCCCCCCCCCCCCCCCTCTCCCTACCATCTCCTTAGGATACGCACCTTTGCACAAAGAGGAAGAAAACCTCTTTTTGAGATTCCTGCTATAACAGATTTGTCCCCCTTACCATCTCTTTACGATTCCCACCTTTGCACAAATCCCAGCTCTGCCATTTCTTCCAGGTAGAGCATCTCGTGCATCCAGAGCCTGTAGTTGTCCTTGCTGAGTGACTGCATCAGGGTCTCGGAGAGCGACAGTCGCTCTGGCCGCGGCAAGATGTACTTCTTCAGCAACTGTTCCTCTTGATCTGTCTGTGTGGAGAACCTGAAAAACCCCAAAGCCACATCAGTTGAGGACTGTTTGTTGGTGGACATTCAGTCATATGTATCATTTGACTAGCTTTGGTTTTTCTGCTTCATTTCTATTACAATGTTGTTCCCAGGCCTCGGTCTTCCATCATTTACACATATTTTTTTGTCTGACTTACTGTTCTGACCCCAGGTCGGTCGAATGTCCGATTGCTTTAACAGGTAGGATGTCTTCTGACACAAGATTTTTTTCTGGCCAGGACATGTTGACCGATATAGATTTTGTATCCAGGTCCAACTTTCTTTCTTTCTTTCTTTATTTGGTGTTTAACGTCGTTTTCAACCACGAAGGTTATATCGCGACGGGGAAAGGGGGGAGATGGGATAGAGCCACTTGTCAATTGTTTCTTGTTCACAAAAGCACTAATCAAATATTTGCTCCAGGGGCTTGCAACGTACCTTACTGGGAGAATGCAAGTTTCCAGTACAAAGGACTTAACATTTCTTACATACTGCTTGACTAAAATCTTTACAAAAATTGACTATATTCTATACAAGAAACACTTAACAGGGGTAAAAAGAGAAACAGAATCCGTTAGTCGCCTCTTACGACATGCTGGGGTGCATCGGGTAAATTCTTCCTCCTAACCTAACCAACTGACCTATTGTCCTCTATGTCTGGGAACAACACTGCTATTGTATACTTTTTTCATTGAGATTTTTGTTTGATTGTTCGTTCATGGGCTGAAACTCCCAAGGCTTTTATGTGTATGACCGTTTTTACCGCGCCATTTAGGCAGCCATACGCCGCTTTCGGAGGAAGCATGCTGGGTATTTTTGTGTTTCTATAACCCACCGAACTCTGAAATGGATTACAGGATCTTTTTCGTGCGCACTTGGTCTTGTGCTTGCGTGTACACACGGGGGTGTTCGGACACCAAGGAGAGTGCACACAAAGTTGACTCTGAGAAATAAATCTCTCGCTGAACGTGGGGACGAACTCACGCTGACAGCGGCCAACTGGATACAAATCCAGTGCGCTACCGACTGAGCTACATCCCCGCCCTTTCATTGAGATGAATCTGTATAACTGAATGAAGATTTAGACATGATTTTCTCACATTTTCTCAGCTCTTAAAAAGCGAGGTTCCACTGTACACAACAAAACGCTTCCCACCAAACAGCAACTTTCTACAATGCAAAAACACACAGCGTCTACTCACGGAGGCAAGAAGGGCACCACGGCCACAGAGTCGGCCGTCCATCTTCCAGCAGCGCTCAGTTCAAGGTCTTTGCTGAGTTTTTCAGGGTCAGTAGCGGGACATGATTCCACCTGTACATCGCGCACCACCACAGTGTCAAGGCCTAATCCCAGCACCACCTGCTGGCGAAACGTTCCGTAGATGTCTGTCTTGAACACGATCTGCAAAGAAGAGAGAAAACCTTTGCGAGAAAAGTTAAAATGGAATACATCTAAGTAAGTTCAAACAGTTCTTCACCAACAGGGATACCTTACTGCCGTTATTACCTCCCTTGCCTCTGACAATCATACAACTGACCAATGAAATTTCAGTGAAATAATGGTCCAACATCGCTCTACTTTATTGGATGTGAGCAGTGAAGAAATAAAGCAGTATTTATTGATAAACAAAGATTACAGACACACCTATCTGTTCTCCTGTGTTTAATTAAGTCTGTTTGTTCTTTAATGCAACCAGCTCTGACCTACAGATACTGTCAGTGGCCTTTTGTAGGCTAAACGCACTTGATGCTTTACATACACCAGCCATAGGAATTGAAAAAAGTAAAAAAGGCTGAAAATCTGTAAGTAATAGCAAAGTCGACAACGCGAAACGCCTAGACTTACTAGGGGGTTCCGCCGGAATTTTTTCTCTCTAAAGAACCCAAATGGTGCAATATGGTGTCATCTGAGCTCCAAGTTTGCCATTAAATTTAGTTTTTAGAACCATTTTTGCCTCCACCATTTATTTTTTCGGCAGACACTTTTGCTTTTTCGGCGGAAAAAAAATATTTCGGCGGAAATTTGGTTTTCGGCGGACAATTCCCATGCCTAATACACAGTGATGGCGCTAGTATTTTTTTCAAACCGGTACGCCAACTTTTATGATGCAAACAGTCCAGAAAAAAATGGTAGGCTGGTCATTGGAACCAGTAAGAGTCCAACTCAGAGTACTGGTTTTGTTCCAGTATTTTCTCATTTCAACCGGTAAAACACCGGTAATTACCGGTTAACGCCAATACCGATACAACTGCACATCATCTGCTGCTCAGACCCTCCACCCCCCCTACCCCTCATTGCAATGGCCAATGTGTATCACAGTGTGCCCTTCTCCTTGAACTTTATTTATGAGCTGAAACTCCCACATTCACTCATGTTTTTGCACAAATGGGTTTTTACGAGATTGGAATACTTTGACACCAGAAGGCATGACGTCAATGACTTCCTTTCCATTAATCCTCGGGCCCAAGGAACCTGACCAAAACTGAAATAATACACTGCTCTTATTGGCTGCATGGCATATTTGCACCCCATCTTGACCCTGTAGACATATTCGCCCTGTCCCTTTGTGCAACACGATTCCCCGCAGCCTTTATCCAGACAAACATGGTCTTTCTGCAACCCTATTTCCCGGACCACCCACCTTGACCCTGTAGACGTATTCGCCCTGTCCCTTGCTGGCGGTGTCCTGGTTGGTCCACTCCTGGCAGTGTGTCTCCAGGTTCTGGTACTTCTGGGTCTTCTTAGGCCCCACCGAGATGCTGGAGATGTGGAAGTACGACCGGTTGGCGTCGTCCAGCAACCCCACAGCGTGCAGGCACATCTAAAAATGACCAAATTCATTGCTGGTTGATTGACAAGTCTCAGAGTATGTTGGCAGATCTGGAAACACATGATATCCTTCCTGGTTGACAAACAGCTGCACATGCTGTTGAGCTTTCTCTTGAATGTTATTACACTGGAAGAAGGCAAGTGTTTACAATATAAAATCGTAAGTTTATTCTTCACAACCAAAATTCGATTTCAGGACTAAGACAAATACAAGTAACTCTATGACATGTACTATGACACCCAGTGACATACGACAATTAAAACGTAGGATGAAACATATATTCAACAAACAGGATTCGATCAGATCTTTGTTTTAAGCCAAATGTATACAAAATAAATTGCACAGGACAGCATCTAGCAGCTCTATCAAGATAACAGTTCCAACAATTTGTTACTCCTTCTTCTACATTCACTCATGGGTTTTTTTTCACGTGTATAACCGTTTTTACCCAGCCATGTAGACAGCAATAGGCATTTCGGGGGAGAATTTGGTACAAGATGTAGCTCTTGCCATACCACTTACATCCCATCCACCATTATCTCCCCCCCCCCCCCCCCCCCTTGGAAATGGCTAAACACCTTGCTTGTGATAGTGAAGGTCCAGGCATTGGTGCATTTCTTGGTGGTCATGTTGACCTTCAAGTCAGAGTTCACGTGGATCTTCACAAAGTCCAGGTTCTGCACCAACTGCACAATGACGAGATAGATGGGTAACTTGTTAGTCACAGCAATACATTCCCAGGGCAAATGTGTGGGCAAGCGTCAATGATTTACAACAAACTGAACCACCAGTTTACAGCATTGAGAGGAAAAAATACAGGTAAGGTACTCATCCACACCCACCTACCCCCACACCCACACCAATCAGGCATGGGAATTGAAAATTGTAAAAAAGGCTGAAAATTCATAACTGAAGACGTGAAGCGTGAAGTCGACGACGCGATGCGCCTAGCCTTACTAGGGGGGTCCGGGGGCATGCTCCCCCGGGAAAAAATTCTCCAAAGAACCCAGATGGTGCAATCTGGTGTCATCTGAGCTCCAAGTTTGCCATTAAATTCTGTTGTTAGTACCAATTTTAGCTTTATTGAAGAATTTTTTTTTACATGTATTATATGGTTTAAATTTGTTAAAAAATTGATCTGTTGAGACAAACAGGAAAATGTAACTTGTAACACAATCTGTGCAATCTGGTTTACTTTCAAACATAAAAGTTCAAGTAACTGAGGCGGGCGATAGCAGTGCGTGAACAAAGTACGGAAAGTTTTCGCAGGCTTTTGTGCAAAGGCAAAAGTAACCGGTGCTTTTTTTGTGTGCCTCCCCCCTTTATTTTTTCGGCGGACACTTTTGCTTTTTCGGCGGAACAAAAAAAAAAATAAAAAATCGGCGGAAATCCGCCGTTCGGCGGACAATTCCCATGCCTGCCAATATTGCATTTACTAGTAATTTCCTGCTATTTTACCAGAACAAATGTCAAAATACAGGAAATAAAATCAGCATCCGGTTAATATTTTGTACACACACACACACAAGAATGACACAACCCCCACCCCTCTTACACACACACTGACATACCCCACCCCCCAAACTCGAGACAAAAGGACACTGACTCTAGCCTGTGGTCCGTCAGGGTGTGTGAGTTTCTCCAGGAGTTGCTCAATGAAGGTGTTGCCGTGTAGCTGTTTGTCGCGCGCCTGTTGTAACTGCTGTTTGCGAAAAGCGAAGCGCTCCCTCCACTCGTCCAGTTCTGCGTCCGAGTGAGCGTGAGTGCACTTGTCACCCAGTGGACATCTCTGTGTCTCGAAGAACCTGCAGAAAGTCAAACACATGAATAACGGGCCTATCCAGTTCCATGACACGAGTCAACTAAGCAACCGTATTCTTAAACCTGTTTTAAGGTTTTGACCTTCAGGTCAGAGTTGACGTGGATCTCAAATCAGGTCTTAAAAAGGAGGGAGTGTTTTTTATTTTGATTTTGTAACTTTGTAATAGTTACATGCATGAATAACCGACCTATTCAATTAAAAGACCTGACCTGACCTATTCAATTAAGTCAACTAAGCAACCTTTATAACTTGACTGTAGTCATTCGCTTAACTTAGATCATAAATACTGACTGCCAAATAGTCTAGCAAACAAGAGTAGACAGTTTTATTGAGGCAAACTTCCTCACGTAACATTATAGGCCAGTCACTAGCGAAGGGTGTGTCTGAAACATGAGGACAAGGAGCATGTGTGGGATATTTGCCTCTTCTTCTTCTTCTGCGTTCGTGGGCTGAAACTCCCACGTACACTCGTGTTTTTGCACGAGTGGATATTTACGTGTATGACCGTTTTTACCCCGCCATTTTGGCAGCCATACGCCACTTTCGGAGGAAGCATGCTGGGTATTTTCGTGTTTCTATATTCCACCGAACTCTGACATGGATTACAGGATTTTTTCCGTGCGCACTTGGTCTTGTGCTTGCGTGTGCACACGAAGGGGGATAAGTCACTAGCAGGCCTGCACATAAGTTGACCTGTGAGATCGGAAAAATCTCCACACTTAACCCACCAGGCAGCCGCGGCCGGGATTCGAACTCACGACCTTCCGATTAAGAGGCCGACGTCTTACCACCCCGCCACAGCGCCCGTGGGATATTTGCCTCAATAAAAGTAAGACTATTCACTCTTTCACAACCCATACAAACCCAACGAGTTATTTGCAAAGTTTTTCTTTTCTTACCTCTGACATAGTACATAATCTTCAGCAGTCTGCCCTCGAGGGGGAGGCCGGTAGTTCCATTTGTGGCTTTCATCGGACGCCAGACGTTTCTTGTGCAGGTCGCTGTGGCAATGGGTGTCCAGTTCTTCTTGACGCTCAAAACTGATGTCGCAGAATGGACAGAAGTGCTTGGGTTCCTCTGCAATCACAGTTAAGATATTTGGATAAGGATAAGCCTGGTTACCCTCAGGAAATTCGGGTTGCTCTCTGGGAAAGCGAGCTACCCATTTTTTTTTCTTCTCCAGCTTGCCTGTATTCATGTTTCCAAGCCCTGAGACGTTCGCTGTGAACTTGAGTTCTTTATCAAGGAAAAGATTCTGGAAAGAAAAGTACGAACCCTCTGTCAGATGGGCAGATTTCATCGAGCGTTTGACCTTGCTTCACAGTGGCTGGATAAAAGCTTGAGTTCTTTATCAAGGACAGTCTGTACAAAGTTGACTCAGGGAAATAAATCCCTCGGCTAATGTGGGGATCTAACCTACACCGATAGCCAGCGCCGCTACCGACTGAACTATTTCGCTGCACCTGAGCTATCACCCCGTAGTTTAGAAGAGATTAACAATTACTGAACATAGCTGCACACAAAATAACAGCCTGTCTCTATTGCTTCCTTCTCGAAGACAACTTTCAGAAATAGAAAGTCCAACTTCTACACAAACATAGAAACAAATATGCGTTCAAAATGTCTTTGAAAAACTAAGATCAAGGCACAACATACCTAATGAAACAAGAAGGGCAAAGCCCATACGACTCACATGCTTGACTTTTACATGACCTTGACCTTCAGCTAAACCTAGCAATGACATCATACACTAAGAACCGCTTTACACATTTTTCCCACCAAAATACATGTGACCTTGACCCAAGGTCAAGGTCATCCAAGGTCATGCAACACAAAGCTGTTAATTCAAGACATAGGAAGTACAATGGTGCTTATTGGCTCTTTCTACCATGAGATATGGTCACTTTTAGTGGTTCACTACCTTATTTTGGTCACATTTCATAAGGGTCAAAGTGACCTTGACCTTGATCATATGTGACCAAATGTGTCTCATGATGAAAGCATAACATGTGCCCCACATAATTTTTAAGTTTGAAACAGTTATCTTCCATAGTTCAGGGTCAAGGTCACTTCAAAATATGTATACAATCCAACTTTGAAGAGCTCCTGTGACCTTGACCTTGAAGCAAGGTAAACCAAACTGGTATCAAAAGATGGGGCTTACTTTGCCCTATATATCATATATAGGTGAGGTATTGAATCTCAAAAACTTCAGAGAAAATGGGAAAAATGTGAAAAATAGCTGTTTTTTAGACAACATTTATGGCCCCTGCGACCTTGACCTTGAAGCAAGGTCAAGATGCTATGTATGTTTTTTGGGGCCTTGTCATCATACACCATCTTGCCAAATTTGGTACTGATAGACTGAATAGTGTCCAAGAAATATCCAACGTTAAAGTTTTCCGGACGGACGTCCGGACGGACGGACGGACGGACGACTCGGGTGAGTACATAGACTCACTTTTGCTTCGCATGTGAGTCAAAAAACCATTTTACCAGGCTGATAATTATATTCCAGTGTCAGATATGAACAATTTAATAGTCACATCAATTTCAGTATGTTCTATCAATGATAAGGTAAGGAATTGTAACTCAAAAGCAAGCCCAAAAATAGTAAAATGTTTATAATTGCGTATCAACATTCTTCTTCTTCTGCGTTCATGGGCTAAAACTCCCATGTACACTTGTGTTTTTTGCATGAGTAGGTTTTTACGTGTATGAACCTGATAACAGTCAAGAATAATAAACAATTATTTGTGCACCCACCATTGTTTCGTTTCTGTTTGGAGTTTTGACTTTGAGGAGGCTGAGGGGGCAAGACTCGAACAGTGTTGCGCGGAACAGGTTTGCTGGGGACGTTGTCAACTTTGCGCATCAGGGACGGGGAGCTGGTGGCTCCCGATGTCACGTCTGCTACCTCCTCATCGTCTGAATCCTCCTGTGGATTTCATAATCACAAATTTTGAGTGTGCCACTTTGTACTGTGTCCAACCCTTCAGAGCGCCCAATACCACCTGCTTGAGCACCCAAATGCAGATCCCTGAAACTTCTTCTATACACAATGATACCTATGACCCATCTCTGTTTCCATTACTACAGGCTTCCTGCCATGTTTAAGCATTTGTGACCCTCCACCACGGAATGAGTCGCATGTCGGGGCGGGGATATAGCTCAGTTGGTAGCGCGCTGGATTTGTATTCAGTTGGCCGCTGTCAGCGCGAGTTCGATCCCAGGTTCGGCGGAAATTTATTTCACAGAGTCAACTTTGTGTGCAGACTCTCTTCGGTGTCCGAACCACCCCCCGTGTATACTACATTGGGTGTGCACGTTAAAGATCCCACGATTGACAAAAGGGTCTTTCCTGGCAAAATTGCTTAGGCACAGTTAATAATTGTCTACCATACCCGTGTGACTTGGAATAAGGCCGTGAAAGGTAAATATGCGCCGAAATGGCTGCAATCTACTGGCCGTATAAAATTTCATCTCACACGGCATCACTGCAGAGCGCCTAGAACTGTACCCACGGAATATGCGCGATATAAGCCTCATTGATTGATGTCACCTTTGCATGATTTTCATATTTTTACATGTTCCTAAAGAATATTTCATGCTCTATCCAGTGGTGAAAACCGTTTTAGAAAAGAGCGAAAACTGTTTGAGTTATAAGCCTGTGACTAAGGTGACCCTCACACTGTTACCAGACACTCTCCGGACTTATATCAAGCCTAGCGCAGAACCGTGCGAGGTGACATGCGACTCATTTCGTGGTGGAGGGTCACATTTGTAATTTTGGAAAACTTGTAGTTACTTTGGCTACGATTCTGTCAAGTTTGAAACTGTACATGCCCTGGGGGTAAATGGGCTAAGTAAAGCATATGAGAATAGGGGTAAAATATACTAAGTATATCCAGATTTTGCCACGTGTCAGCTGACTGTCATCACACTGCATAAATCTTATCATTTTCACTCTTCTTTCAGTATGTGACGTCACTTCCACAGGGCTATATCTGGAGTATGCCCAAAGTACACATTAAAAATAAAACGATATGTAGAAATCAAGGCACATGTTCACACATTTCATCACCTTATCACGAGTCAGAGGAGGAACGGTCTTGCTAGGGGCAAATGAAAACAAACATGTATATATATGCAGGGTATAAATGTACAAGCGACAAGAAGGTAACAAGAAGCGAAACTCCACTGTAGAGCAAATTGTCCAGTTGATACTATGCACTAGGCAGAGATCGCTCTGAACAGTAAATTACAATATTTTGCTGGTTGAAATCTGAAAAAAAGGAACCTAAATGATCCTCTAGTCAGATTTAGTTTGACAGATATCATCGCTTATTATTATTTTTAAATCATCTAAAGTCGGGGTAACACCTGGGAACATGCCCCTAATGGTTTAACCATGAGGGCGTTACAAATCATTTATCATCACCTATACCATTGCAAGATATTTGCTGCCCATGTAGAAAAAAAGAGTTAAACTTAAACACAGCAGTGTCTACGTAGCTACTCTTCTGAAACAAAAGTTGGACATTATATATCTTACCTGATCTTCTAACGCTGCCAGCACTGTTTTCAATCTCTTCAGTTCCTTTTTGGCAATTGGGTGCTGCAAAGCAGGCCAAAAATACATGCAATTCAGTCAAACAGAAGAAGCAATATATACAGAATGCAAAATGTCTGCAGTATTCACTGATCATAATGAAGATGAAGATTCCTTTGTGTCAGGCTTTGATGCTTTGACAAATACATGCAAGTCAGTAAAACAGATGAAGCAATATATACAGATCGCAAAATGTCTCCAGTATTCACTGATCATTAGGAAGATGCGGATTCCTTTTTGTCTCGCTTTGACAAAATCATCAAATGCATGCAAGGTGAAGCAATATATATATACATATAATACAGAATGCAAAATGTCTGCAGTATTCACTGATCACAACGAAGATAGAGATTCCTTTTCGTCAGGTTTTGATGCCTTGATAAATGCATACAAGGCAGTAAAACAGATGAAGCAATATATATATATCAGTGATGTACATTTTTCTAGCAGCCTTTAGGACAATTGTCCTGAAGACTGAAAATCAATAGGACACGGTGTCCTGAGATTGCAATTTCAATAGGACAAAAACACGACTCGTAAAACCGCATTTAAAAAGATTTTTCAGTTTCCATTCCTCAGAGAAGGAACGTGATTTCTTGTCTTTCAACTCTTTGACTTGGGTTGTCTCTCTCGTGCTCGTTGACGTACTTGCAGTTGCACTTTCACCATCACTCTCCACTTCGACGAGTTCGTTCTCGGTTGACGTTGTTGTTGGTTCAGCTGAAGCCACAGTGGCTGGCGAACGCAGCATGGACATCAATGTCTGCTGATTTTTATCTGCTTTGAGCTTTTTTTTCGGACCCATGTCGTTTCTCTTTCGTTTTATTTTCGTTCGAACGCACAACGGTTTTTTTCTGGATATTATGACGAAAAGTAATGCCTTGCGCATGTGCGAACATGCACGGGTGGTTCCCATTGGTTTAAACGATTTATTGCTGAGCCAATGAATGCACTCGAGGCACCATATGGGTTCGGTTTTCTTTTTTTCTTCTTGATCCAACTTGAGGATAAATTAATTCAAAGAATCAGATCCCATATGGTGCCTCGTTCACTCAACAAACTGGTCACACGTAGTGCATACTTTCGCTTGGCAAAACCGAAACCAGCTTTCCTCACGCAGTGTTTACTTTCGCTTGGCAAAACCGAAACAAGCTTTCCTCTTGAAAATTGAACAGTCCGCATGTCCGCTTCATTGTCAAAAACGATCGGACCCTTGACCACTTCTTCTGTAGGTTAATCGGACTTGTGTCTTGCTGGGGTTAAAGCTATAGGTCCTGGGGAAATTGGATCGGTCAGAGACCGGAGACCGACTGAAATGTACATCACTGATATATACTAGATGATTACCCGCTTCGCCGGGTACCTGCTTCGCCGGGAAGAAGTAGAGCCGAATACCAGGCTAACAAATGGAGATTCCTTTGTAACAGGCTTTGATGCTATGACATATATGCGTGCAAGTCAGTAAAACAGATGAAGCAATATATATGTACAGAATACAAAATGTCTGCAGTATTCACTGATCATAGCAAAGACGGAGATTCCTTTCTGTCACTTGTGTCAGGCTTTGATGGAAGGAGAAAGGCAGAAGTCAAAAATCTTCTTGTGAATTATTTCATTGAGACTTTGTTTGTTTGTTTGTTTGCTTAACGCCCAGCCGACCACGAAGGGCCATATCAGGGCGGTGCTGCTTTGACATATAACGTGCACCACACACAAGACAGAAGTCGCAGCACAGGCTTCATGTCTCACCCAGTCACATTATTCTGACACCGGACCAACCAGTCCTAGCACTAACCCCATAATGCCAGACGCCAGGCGGAGCAGCCACTGGATTACCAATTTTAAAGTCTTAGGTATGACCCGGCCGGGGTTCGAACCCACAACCTCCCGATCACGGGGTGGATGCCTTACCACTAGGCCAACCGTGCCGGTCTTTCATTGAGACTGAAAATGTTGATCTTAAAACATGTCACAATGTAGAACAATGCATATTTATTATTACAACTGAAAGAAGTTGACCAACCTCTGGACTTTTGTCCAGCCACTGTGAAGCAAGGTCAAACGCTCGGTGAAATCTGCCCATCTGACAGAGGGTCCGTACTTTTCTTTCCAGAATCTTTTCATCATTGGGGTCTGTCTTGAGCGCTGTGAAACAAATAACACAAGAAGCAATGTTTACATGTACTGTGGTGCAGTGGAACCCCAATTTAAGACCTCGCCCCTTTCAAGACCTCGCCCCTTTCAAGACCTCGCCCCTTTTAAGACCTCGCCCCTTTCAAGACCTCGCCCCTTTTAAGACCTCGCCCCTTTTAAGACCTCGCCCCTTTCAAGACCTCGCCCCTTTCAAGACCTTGCTCTTTCAGATGTTCTGTACATTTACCTCCATGCATAGACCAAATAGCCTGGACCGCCAACTCGTCACGTGACCCTTCGAGGTTATGACACTCGACTTTCAGGGGCGCTTAGCGTCCGGTTTGAAAGGCCAGCGATTCGAAGACAGTGAAAAGAAAGCACGCTCCAGTTATTTGTGACAATGGGAGGTGACAATGAACTGGATTTTCCAAAACTCCAAACTAAACTTAACAAAACTCATTGAAAAACATGTTCCATATATATGCACTTTAGCTGAGTTTATTTTAGCATTTTTAGAACTTTCCTCGGCAACTTCGTCCATGTTTACAATCGACACCGGATATGACATCCCCCTGATTTCTGAAAGGCCATGTAAGCGTAGGTTCCTAAATGCGAGAGGCCGCTACCTCGTAATAGAGAGAAAGAGCGGAGAGAGAGCTAGTTGGCGGTCCAGGATAAATGGTCTATGCTCCATGTTAAGCCTGCCCTTTCATCGCAGGTAGCACTGAAGTTGCTTCATCAGTACTAAATCAGTAAATGCACAATTCACCTGGTCTGCAAGGACAAATCTACATCGGTTATCAAAAATGCCCCAAAGAAGATAAAGTCATGGAGATGTTTTTCATTTTCGAAAGAAGAACGTCTGTTACCTAATTTTGTTTTAATTTTATGCAACACAGTTGACTGTAGACATCCTTGAATGCTAGTTTTCTTTAATACCACTTTACATGTACAGACAGTTAACTGTACCCCAAGATTCTAAGCCAAACAGGTTTTTATGCACAATAAACACCCACTGTACATTTATTGATTGACTATTTTTATCTAATGTCCTCATAGTCATAGGCATCTAAACCCACTAGGAACATTAATAGGTGATATGCTCAACCCATTTCTTATTACAATTCATTGTAAGCCTTTAAAGGCACAGTAAGCCTCCCGTAAACCATCACAGATACTGTCAGGCTTTGACACACAGTACAAACACCCTTTCATTTAAACACTCACCGCTTGAGAACATCCTTGGTGTCCTCTGTAAAGAGCGAGCAATGTTCAAAGAATTTATTTTTGCGTGGTGAGCCATCGTGAACCCTTGTGATCCAGTTTCCCTTTTTGGCTCACGTAAGTGTAGCCTATGCGATGCTAACTTTTGTCTGTCTGTGCGTGTGTGCGTGCGTGCGTATGTATGTGGTAGAAACTTTAACATTTGACTGAACACCAAAATACTAATTCTACCTGGTTATTATTCAAGCAACAGCTTCAAAGTATTGAAGCAATGATCAACATTTCGTCGGCACGTATGTAGTTAAAGTGTGTATCCAAAGAAAACGGGTGGTGGGGGGTTTTGGGGGGGTAAAAACAGCTGACTGGTTTGTGTCGTGTGTGGTATGTAGACCAGGTCAGGGGTCAAGGTTAGGTCAAATCGCGTGAAGGATTGTGGTATAGATACAGTTATCACCGAGCTGCAGTTCGCCGATTCGGAGAAGACGATTTCACATTGTTCGGTTTCGTAGCTCCAGAAAAATAGATAAAGAAGATACCAAAGGAGATTTCCTAGAGGTTAATCTGCACAGTGTGTTTCCAGTGTCTGCGCGAGGAAGCGCTGTCGAAAGCGTAGTGTCGATCTGGCCAACTGGCAGTCGTGTCCCCGTAAGTAGGCTACAGACAGGCAGATCTAGATCTAGTGTCTCGCACTCTTGCACCGTGTCACCTATGCTTACTGTGTGTGTGTATGTGTGACGGAGTGATTGAGTTTGTGTTACTGTTTGTCGATTTCTTACGTGAGCCTTGAAGGCTTCGCCTCTTGTTCACAATGTAGTCGTCAGTTTGTAATTTGAATGCGACTTGCTGTAAGCTTATCTGCAATAGTACGTTATTATGTACCTCTGAATCTAAACGAAAAAAACGGCTGTGATTCACAAGAACTCTAGCGATGGCTTTTGACTGTTCCAAAGAATTGGCGATAGGCATAAACCGTCGTCTGCTAATAGAACCACAACCTTGCGTGACCCCGCTTCCGGGCTTTTTTTCTCTCCAAACTTTCAAAACTTTGAATTGTACTGATCTTGTCTTGATGAAAAAAGAATTCTTTTATGATTTAAGAATGTTTGTGTAACAAGCTGTCAATTTATTATTTAGATTTTAAAAGTTAGGTCTAGCGCCAAAACACACCACGGTCTGATTTTGTTATCCGACAATCCGCAAAATTAATTCTTTGAAAATTCCTCGCTCTTTACGTAAGGCAACTAGGATGTTCCCGTTCGGTGAGCGTTCAAATGGAAGGGTGTTTGTTCTGTGTGTAAAAGCCTGACAGTTCAACCTCAGCTGGAGACAGGGACAGGTACCTCAGTGCTGGAAGGAAGCCAGGATGATCCCAGTTTTAAAGAAAGGGAAAAACAAGACCAAAACCCTGAGCTACCGACCCATCAGCCTGACAAGCTGCGAATGCAAAACCATGGAGCGCATTGCGGCTGTACCTGGAATCAGAAAGCATCATCGTCCCAGAACAAGCCGGCTTCCGACAGCACAGAAGTACGGAGGACCAGACAACACACCTTAGCCAGGTCATAGAGGATGCTTACCAGGCCCAGAAGGTCACCCTGGCCACTTTCATTGACCTGCAGAAGGCCTTCGACAAGGTCTGGAAAGATGGACTCCTTGTGAAGCTCCTACGTTCCGGCGTCAAAGGCAACATGTACCAGTGGACCAAGTCGTACCTGCACAACCGAAAGGCCAGAGTGCTGGTGGACGGTCACTGTGTCCGAAAGGTGCTACTACGCCAAGGAGTTCCACAGGGAGGAGTACTCTCCCCCACGCTATTCATACTCTTCATTAACGACCTGGTACCAGAGTTGCCCAAGGGAGTCCAAGCGGCACTGTATGCTGAAGACCTTGTTCTCTGGTGCTCGGAAGAGTATGCAACCACAGCAACCTACAGGATGCAACTTGCCCTAGAAAAGGTTGCAGCGTGGGCGGAAGACTGGTGTGTGACCATCAACAGGGAGAAGACCACTGCCACTCTTTTCACACTCTCTGCCAAAGCGACACCTGGCAAACTGACCTTGGGTGACACACCCCTGAAATTTGAAGACCAGCAAACATACCTGGGGGTCACCTATGACAAGCGCATGACCTGGAAACAACACATCATGAATGCAGAGGGAAAGGCCAGGAGAAAACTAAACATCATGCGGAAGCTGGCAGGATCACACTGGGGTGCAAACGAGAAGATCTTGAAATCAGTCTACCAGGGGACTGTACGACCGCACCTTGAGTACGGATCAAGCTCTTGGGCAACAGCAGCCAAGACACACCAGCAGGCCCTAGACAAAGTACAGAACCAAGCGCTGAGAATCATCACGGGCGCAATGAAATCAACACCCATACAGAAGATGGAACAGGTGACCGGCATTCCTCCACTGAGCAAAAGGCGAGACTGCAAAACAATGGTACAAGCCACCAAGTACCAGTGCACTCATGACCATCCAATGAGTGACAGACTCAAGAAGATGTCCTCAGGCAGGCTGAAAAGATCAAGCTTCGCTCTTGAGGCAAGGGCTTTGCAGAAGAAACATCAGACAGAGATGCCAGAGCTAGTGGAGCCACCATCTTTCTCCCTTTACGCCCCATCCTGGGAAGACAGACAAGGAAACCTGGACATACAGACCAGTGTCCCCTACCTCACAACAAAGGACGAGCAGAGCAATGTGACGAAAAAAGCCCTGACTCTTGCCATGCTTGAAGAAAGGTACCCCCAAGAAGCATGGATACGGGTGTATACTGATGGGTCAGCCACAGAGGCCGTCAAAAATGGAGGAGCGGGGGTGTATGTCCAGTACCCCAGTGGAGAGAGGCAAGCAGAGGCTATACCAACAGGCCTCCACTGTACAAACTACAGAGCTGAGGTACAGGCACTGATCCATGCAGCATACACCATCAACGAGAGTCAACCATGACAACCAGGTGGTCTTCCTGACTGACGCTCTGTCAGTACGACAAGCAATGACCAGTAGCAAACTGCCTCAGCTGGAACACGCTCTACACAACATCAAAAGCCTGAGGACAGTACTGCAATGGATCCCCTCCCACTGTGGTGTACAAGGAAACGAAGAGGCGGACAGGATGGCAAAGCTGGGTGCAGAAGATGAGCAAGAGAACAACCCTGTGAGCCTGACAGAGATGAAGACCATCATTAAGTCTCTGCACAGGACGCCCCAGCCACAGGACAGCTACCACCTGCTATCCAGACCACAGCAGGTGGTCATCTTCCGCCTGAGAACGGGACACAACAGACTTAACCAGCATCTCCACAAGAAGCTGCATGTTGTGCCCTCCCCCATGTGTTCTTGTGGGGAAGCAGAGCAGGACACGGCCCACATCCTACGAGACTGCAGGAACCACCAGGTGCTGAGAGGAAATCTGGCCAATGCCGGAGTCCCTGCACAACAAGCTGTACGGGCCAGTGGCTGCGCTGCAGAGGACCACTAATTATATCTCAAGATCTGGACTCCAAGTGTGATCGGCGATCGAAAAGAAGAAGAAGAAGCCTGACAGTATCTGTGATGGTTTACGGGAGGCGTACTGTGCCTTTAATAAACCAGATGAAATGGTGCAGAAATATCATTACCTTTGTTGCACGCTGCTAGCACATCTGCATGTCTTTTCTGAAAAAAACAAGAAAACTGATGATGAAGAGAAAGAGAGGGAGGAAGTAAGGGGGGCTTTCTCAGATGTTCTATTCATAAGCCTCTGTAAATTTACCCCAATTGTTAAGACTTTAAGACCAGGTTTTCTCAGATGTTCTATTCATAAGCCTCTGTAAATTTACCCCAATTGTTAAGACTTTAAGACCAGGTTTTCTCAGATGTTCTATTCATAAGCCTCTGTAAATTTACCCCAATTGTTAAGACTTTAAGACCAGGTTTTCTCAGATGTTCTATTCATAAGCCTCTGTAAATTTACCCCAATTGTTAAGACTTTAAGACCAGGTTTTCTCAGATGTTCTATTCATAAGCCTCTGTAAAATTACCCCAATTGTTAAGACTTTAAGACCAGGTTTTCTCAGATGTTCTATTCATAAGCCTCTGTAAATTTACCCCAATTGTTAAGACTTTAAGACCAGGTTTTCTCAGATGTTCTATTCATAAGCCTCTGTAAATTTACCCCAATTGTTAAGACTTTAAGACCAGGTTTTCTCAGATGTTCTATTCATAAGCCTCTGTAAATTTACCCCAATTGTTAAGACTTTAAGACCAGGTTTTCTCAGATGTTCTATTCATAAACCTCTGTAAATTTACCCCAATTGTTAAGACTTTAAGACCAGGTTTTCTCAAACTGTTGGAGATCAAATTAGGGGGGATCCACTGTACAACAACCAAAAATGTCATCACAGAAAACTACAATAGCTAACCTGCATGTCAGACTGCCAATGTTCATGGAAAAGATGAGAAAGAAGGGAGGACACTGACTGCAACTTGTACATTCATTTTAAACTTTAAAGCAACTGAAGAACAAAATCAATAGAAATCAATACAACACTGTTGTACACCTGAAACTCAATCTACATTCCAACTTCACCGCAGCTTTTTTAATCAATATGCAGCGGTGGTACTGATGCAGTCAAACCTTACCCGAAGAACACTGCTTGATAATGAACATCTGCTCATTACAACCACCCGAAAGGATCTCAGACAAGTCCCCCCCCCCCCCCCCTTATAATTGACCTTTCCACAACAACCACCAGTCTAAAAGGACCTCTTTTGGTTGATCCCCTGGGTGATTGTTATAGACAGGTTAGACTGTGTTCGACTGTAACAACAAACCTGTTTGGCGAGATTGCTGATCGTTCCCCAAATGTCAGATTCAGCGTCCGGTTCTGCGTTGCTGGCATCGCCGCCGCCACCCCCCTCGCCGGGGTTTTGCATGGCGTAGGGGTGGTTGGTTGCCGCGGCATCGCCCCTCACGCCATTCAGCCCCTGCCCTACGGCGCCGGACCCTAGCCCTGGAGAGTTGCGTTTCAGGTTGTCATGTCTGCTTTTCTCATCCTCCATTCCCTCTCACATGGTGTCAGGGCTGGAAAACACATTGATAACAACGATGACAATTTCAAGACGTTTTCCTTTCTTGTTAATGTTTACACAACCACCACAGATCTGGGATATAGATATGAGCATCTTTATATTACACAACCACCACAGATCTGTCCAGGCTTTTACATAGGATATAAATACATGTATGAGCATCCTTTCATTTAGACATATATACCAAAAATCAAGAGCCTGGCTGCTACCTGTGCATTTGACTGTTTTCTGATAAATACCGCACAATGACATGTTACCTGTTTACCCCCATAAGTGTTTTGGAGTAATGCTCAGCCCCAAAAATAGTAATCCTGGCACAAAAATAGTAATCATCCAGCATTCGTCGCCAATTACAACGCCGCGGCACATGACAACTGTGTCTGCGAAACGCAATCATGCACATATATCCATCATTTACAAACAAAACACATCAGTCAGTTTTTGTAGTCATCATAATTTCAAAGAAGATCACATCAAAAGCACATGCATCACTGATTCTTTTTCTTTTGCTCGTAGTAGCTACTCTGGCCTTTTTCAGTGTGTCAAGCGCTTCTCTACTGTACTTGCGCTTGCCGAATGAGTGAGGGCGAGACTTCACCACTAGAATAAGGCTCTCCAGCGTCTCATCAGACAGACATGATCTCTGGTCAGTCCTGTGCTTTTTCACCCCATTTTGCCATTGAAAAAAACAATGCCAAACATGTAAATTGATAAAAAATAAAAAATAAATAAAAAAAATTTTATTTATTTTTTTCTTTTTCTTCTTCTTCTTTCTTGATGTGGACTGGGTTCATCCGAACGTATGTAGTCCAGCGGCGGAGTACTGAGTAATTGGTTACTGGTGGTAATTTTTTAATTTTTAATTTTTTTATTTATGAAAATCGTAGTCTTAACACGGATAGCGGAATGGCGTATTTTTTGCAGAAAATCGTAATAAATTACGCCAAAATCGTAAGGGTAAACAGGTCTGCATGTATTCATTTTGCACATTGACACACTGGTGTTGGTTACCAAATTAATTGAATCTACAACTTCCATTGAATAGAAAGAGGCCGCCTCATTGAATAGAAAGAGGCCGCCTCATTGAATAGAAAGAGGCCGTCTCATTGAATAGAAAGAGGCCGCCTCATTGAATAGAAAGAGGCCGCCTCATTGAATAGAAAGAGGCCGCCTCATTGAATAGAAAGAGGCCGCCTCATTGAATAGAAAGAGGCCGCCTAGGCTGTAGATTTTGTGCGCCCAAGTGGAAGGATGCGGCCATACCCCTCTAGCTCTCCGGATGGATCTTTGAAAAGGAAAATATCAGTATTGCACACAATGATCACCACGCTTTACACTACAGAGTAGAAAATACTGTTTGTGCTGGTTAAAAGTATACTAACACTTACAGGATGACATTCGCACAATTTTAGTCAGCCCCTGAAATAAATTTTGAATTCCAGAAACACTGTGTCCCTTAGGAGCTGCATCCCAAGAGGGTTTGATTTAACTGACAACTAGCAATGTTCAGGAAACTGCATGCTTCTCATGGTACAGGCTGCATCCTGTTACACAACGGCTTTCCTCGTTTCACACTGCGCATTTTGCAAACTAAAGACACAGTCCTGCATTCTGTTACACAAGGGCTTTCCTCATTTCAAACTACACGCTTTGCAAATTAAAGGCACAGTCCTGCATCCTGTTACACAACGGCTTTCCTCGTTTCACACTGCGCATTTTGCAAACTAAAGACACAGTCCTGCATTCTGTTACACAAGGGCTTTCCTCATTTCAAACTACACGCTTTGCAAATTAAAGGCACAGTCCTACATCCTGTTACACAACGGCTTTCCTCGTTTCACACTGCGCATTTTGCAAACTAAAGACACAGTCCTGCATTCTGTTACACAAGGGCTTTCCTCATTTCAAACTACACGCTTTGCAAATTAAAGGCACAGTCCTGCATCCTGTTAGTGTTACACAACGGCTTTCCTCATTTCAAACTACACGCTTTGCAAATTAAAGGCACAGTCCTGCATCCTGTTACACAACGGCTTTCCTCATTTCAAGCTACACGCTTTGCAAATTAAAGGCACAGTCCTTTCTGTGTAAATGATAAATCTGCTGACCATCCCAGATCTGGTCAGGCTTTTACATGGGGTTATCAGATATCCCTCAAACTTGGACAGATACTAAAACTCACCATCCTGAGAGCTTCCTGTGCGGAATGAGAGTTTTTGTGCAAATGAATTTCACAGATAGCCGCTGGTGTCTGTTAATGAATTAATTCATAAAAAAAAATTCACAGTCTGCACAGAGTGCACCCAGACTATTGCCAGAGTATTGGTTTTTGGTATGTGTCCAAGTGGAGATAGTGAGCAGAAGTGTTTTCACTGGAAGGGAAGGCCTGTGCCTTCAAGCTTTGAGTTGAGGAAGACCATGCAATGATCAAAGACTGAGGGAATATATATATTTAAAATAAGCATAATTTTGCTTCAAAAATTTTTATTTTTCACATGGTAAAACTAAAAGACACTTTACAGAATTATTTTATTGCCTTTGTTTTTTCAGCACTGTGTACATGTAAATGCACGAATCACCATACCACAGTACACATGTACACAAGCCTCTTGATGACTTCAACAGTATTCTAAGAGCTGCATGCCACAGACAGAATCAAATTCTCAGAACATAATTGAATTATAAATTAAAGAAGTCCATCAATTTATGAATATCCAGTTAATCATAACCTAGTATATTGCACTTTTGACCGTGTCAGATGAGATTCTGGTACATTTTGCCATGTTTAACTGCATATTATGGTTACTGGCTGAGTAATAAAATACCTTCTACTCCTGCTGCTTGTTTTGTAGTTAGATTCTGTTGTTAGTTCTGAGAAATATCGCCTTACACAATGATCATGACCTTTTCCGTAATCACTGAGAGAATCAGTGATGTCACATTATATATTGTGCCATATATGCACAACACACTTGCCCTACAAGATAAAGAGTTTCTCTGATCAACCACTTCATGCTCTCACAATCCAGTTTCCACTTAGGCTGCAGTCACCAGACATGTCCCTGATTGGAACTGTGGTGAAGTGGTGATAAATTTGGCAGGCATGACACAAGCAACCGAAAGTTCCACACAAATCCACTTTCCACACAAATCTGTGGTATTGTCTGACATACTTTTGAGTCTGACTAGGTTGTCTTCTCATCATTACTGGGCCACAAACCTGAGACTGGAGACACTACAGGTTAATTATCCTTGTAAAATAAAGTTTGTTCCTCAACAATGCAGATGGGATCTTTTTGAATAATTTCTACCTGTAATGCGTGCCTCTGCAGTCTGCTTCACTGCCTTTTTCCTGCCCTTGACAAACTTGACTATTGTCAGTGTTCATCCGACTGTGTTTCAGCATATAAGTTTGCCTTTAGGCCAAAAAAAAAAAAAGGTCTGTTTACGGTAACATAGGCCAAAAAAATAGGGTCGGTAGGTCGGGATTTTTTTTATTTTTTTATCCCCAAAAACCATATTTTTACGTTATTTTGCAAAAAAACCAAGTTTTTTTCTTCTTTTTTTTCCCCAAATGCCAAAAAAAAGTCTAGGGTCGCACGAAAAAAATAGGGTCGGTCGGGTTACCGTAAACAGACTATTTTTTTTGTGCCTTATAACAAAGATTATCTATCAATAGACGATATTCGGAAACAACTGTCAGGCTTTTATTGAGTCAAACTTTCCCATGTGACATTATAGGCCAGTCGCCAGCAACGGACGTGTCTGAAACACACGGACAAGGTCGAGGATCATGTGTTGAAAGCTTGCCTCACTAAAAGCAAGAATATGCACTCTTTTACAACCCATACAAACAAGATAGTTATTTATGGGGTTTGTTTCTTTTTCTTGCGTTTCGCGCAACAGGAGTCACTCCCCTTGACGAGTCATTGAGGGCAGTCCTTAAACAAGTCGCGTAAGGCGAAATTACTACATTTAGTCAAGCTGTGGAACTCACAGAATGAAATTGAACGTAGTCCGCCGCTAGTGCAAAAGGCAGTGAAAGTGACGAGCCTGTTTGGCGCGGTAGCGGTTGCGCTGTGCTTCATAGCACGCTTTACTGTACCTCTCTTCGTTTTAACTTTCTGAGCGTGTAGGAGGGTTCCACTGTAGTCAGGGTTTCATTTACTAGTGCGTCCTGGGGGCATTAATTCTGAAAATGTCCCATCACAATTCCCTTCAGTGCGTCAAAAGGCGCATTGAGATTACGTACCACTGCGCCACCAAATGTACACTTTACATCCGATTAAACTTACATCGGATTAAACACGTACACACATAATAACTGAATAACAACTGTGTGAATGGTGCTATACTGAATGAAAGAGTGTGACATGAAGTTCTTGTACATCATTGTAAAGAGTGTGAATGACGTTTTAGTTTAGATGTCAAGCGCTTAGAGCAAGCCTTTTTAACGAAAGTTTTTGATTTAGCGCTATATAAATGTTCTTATTATTATTATCATTATTACACACACACACATACAGAGATAACACGATATAGCGGCTAATTCTCAGATGGCACCATATTGCATCTTTGGTCAAAACGCGTACAGGCCTCTTTGTAGCTTCTTGCCTTTGACTATGTCCCATCGGAATTTGGTTGAGTGGGACAAATGTCCCATTGCCTTTTTCTCCCAGGCTAAACCCTGAAAAGTAATAACCAAACCACAAACACTGTCACTGTCAGTCTCTGAATAAGTATACACATCAAAGAGACTTATTTACTCTACTGTATTTCCAACCTGTCAGGGGCAGTACCACCAATAAAGGAAGGTCGTAATATTCTAAGTAAGCATGTAATTTGTAAATGTTAATAGTTCTAAGTCTTCTTGACATCCAAAATTAATGATGGCCCAGTCTTCAAGGGTGAACGGGTTATGCTAAATCGGTCTGAATTGTAAGACTGCAAATCATACTCCTGTCAGAAACAGGTATATATAGATACCTGGTACCATACTACCAAGGGTAATCAAAATGATGCAATAAAACTTAAGGCCTTAAGCTTGATCCTGACAACAGTACAAACAATTCAATTACTCTATTCTGCACCTAAGACAAAGATAGTTACACACGTGCTATGCGATGCACAATTGGACAAAGAAACTGGTTTGCCGCCAATAAAATGTATGTCAGTTGCCAGGAAAACTGCGGTCAACAGCCTAACAAAAATAGAACGGAGTTTATCAACAGTGTTAGCTGTGGGCAATCCCCTTTCAGTTTCACCAATACCAAAGAATCGCGCTGTCAGTGATACCCGTATCCGCAACTGTTTCATTAACAATTCAAGAGTATTTCTGTGTGTAACTCCCGACATTGTTCTTCACTTTGTCACAGACAAAGGCGTGTATTGATTTATTTGGAACACTGTTTTAATCTTTGTTGACGTCGAAACCATTCTGTCTTGCCACATTTCTGCGCTACGGAAAGCAACTTCCTGTTGACTATTTTGCGGTCGAAAATGGACTGGACACATAACTAAGGACACATACGATGCAAAATTAGAGCGTACACAATGCAGCCACACTTACCAGTAATTTTTGTGTGGGCATAAAGTGGCAGTTATGTAGTCGTCATCGTAGTTTGTGTTGACATTGTTTCAATCACCTGTTCGGCACTATTCGCCTTGATGATGTCACGTTCGGTACCTCGCACTTTCGTCGTGAAAACAACGTATCTTCTCGCGAGAAGTGATGTCGATAACGAAAGTTGAACGAGAGCCTACGTACATTTCCGCCTGACTCAAAAAAGAAATCAAAATAATGAGCAGAGTTGAGTTAATCATAAATCCTTTGGTCTATATTATCAGTATACCATAAAATATTCATTACTCTTATAGGAGAAGCCAATGAGGCTTGTTCTAAATCACAAATCTCAGAATACGCCACGATAATATGGATGGCATAAACTCATGGGAAATCACTCTGTCAGTAAATGAGTAATTGTTTTTAGCTGTTGTTGCTTCCCTTGAATAAGCGATTACCACGGCTCCGGCCTTCACATTTCGTCACCAGTTGCGTCGGAAATTATCGACTTTTCTCGGAAAGCGAAACTTGTGACGTTGAGGAATTTCCACATTCGCTGTCAGCAGATAAATAAAGTTGCTTGTTAATTCTGCGTACTGTGTTTTTCATCATTTGTTGTAGAAACGCTAAATACGGAATCATGCGCACTGCCAGTGGAGCTCTCGGCAATGATGACTATTTCACTTATCGAGCATTAGTATTCTGGCAGCTGATCGTATCTTATCTTTTTTTTCTTCTTCTATTTATTTATTTCTCTCTTATAATTGCTAAATACATCATGCAGTGCACTGAAGCTGTACTCGTCGGCTATTCTTTTATTTTCTTAATTTTGTTTGTATAATATTGCGATAAAAGTATTTAGTTTTCTCTTTCTTTTGTTTGTTTGTTTTGGTTTGTACTACAACACATGAAAACAACATATGTACCAAATGAAAAAAAAAGATTCTAATAAGAACGAAGAAAAAACTAGAAGAAATAGAAAAAGAAAAGAAAAAGTAACAAACAAACCTCTTTACTGATAAACTGGTCAATGCTGCTTGGCTTGTAATGTCCCACTGTTCCACAGAACAATTGGAAGTCTTCACGATTTGTTCAATCTGTATACTTGCCATGGTCCAAAACCCTAGACTTCTCCATGGAGAGTTGCAGGGAAGTAAATCCACGTAAAAATAAAGTGTTATGCTTGAGTGTAAGCATTTACACACGTTCATACATCGATCCTTTCTTTCGCCGGGATGGCTTGAAACGCCAGAAAGTACCCGTGAACCAAAATGATTCACGGCAAAAATTTAATGTGACAAAGAAGGCAGATAGTGGCCATGCATAATGTCTTTCAATCTGTATCGGATATGATTTTCCTCATCGGATGGGTTTAATCATGATGGTATTTTGAAGGCACATTCCTTATCGATGAGTCCTTCTGTGCTTCCGGTGCAGAGTGGCCTGGAAGTGTTTGTTCAAATAATTGTGTTTGTTAATCACATTAACCGCCCCTCCCCCCCCCCCCAAAAAAAAAAAAATCTGGGATGTTGGAATGTTTTGATAGATCAAATCTTAAAAAAAAAAAAAAAAAGATAAATAAAAAAAAACACTCGTGTTTTTTTTATCGAAATTATTTCATTCAAAAATTCTCACTGCGCACAGGGAATATCCAGACTGTTGATTGTTGCTGTGTGTCCAAGTGGAGAGATAGTCCTACCCCATGTCAAAACCTGACCACATCTGAAATTGTGAGCCCAACTGTTTTCTCGGGGAGTGTGTCAGATTCACCAGAAAGCGTTTTTTTTTTTTTTTATCTATTTATTTATTAAGTGTACCGTGGCAAGACAAGCTTAAATGTTGCTTTATTTCCGAAATGAGGTAGCAGACCGACATAACCCACCTCTATAGACATAGAGATCTCCCCATCAGAGGATTTCACGTGCGGGCATGTTGTCCTGATCTGCCGCCAACCTTTGTGGACCAAAGACACGAATTCTGGCCAGAGATGGTGGACCTGAAGGAGACACTGTGGGGTACGGTCCGGCGTAGTCCTTTCGGCAAACTGCAGACTTCGTCTCATCCAAAAAAATAATAAATGATAAAATAAAATAAATGGAAAAAAAAATATATATATACATTTTTTTAACGGTTGCCAAAACATCGACCCATGTTTTTACACACGTGAGTAAAAAAAGGAGACAGGTTAGCATGGCGACGGGAACGCAAAAGAAGAAAATGAAGTTGAGAAAAATTCTAGCCGGGCAGGCAGACCAGCTGTCAAAACGATGACGAAGGACGAGTGCTCGGGGAATTTTTCATTCGTTCATTTATTGATCGAGTAAGTAATTGATGTATTTCATTCATTTAATCATTTCGTTATTGAGATCTGTGTTGCTGAATGGTCGATGCTGTTGAAAAAAACTCATGTCTGTAAATGATAATAATAATGTAATTATTTCAAACATTCACTCAAAAATCTAAACAACGAAGTGACTGTGGTAAGATGAACAAAGTTAAAACATTTTCGTAATCGTCTTGTGTCGTCTTTGTATTGGTGAGTACAGTAATCCTTTGTTTCTTAAACATTCACTCCGCAAGAAATTTGAAAAAGTAGAGCGAAAAAGACGGGACTTGGATTTTGGTGCCTGTGTTGCGATAAATCTCCTGTGCCAGAAAGTTTGGGATTTTCCCGCAGTTTCGTTATTTGTCCTTCCTTCTCTTTACTATACTGTTTATGGACGTGACAGCAGCTGGTTCTGTGTCTGTCTCTATTTATAGAGGCCTGAGCCATGTTCTGCACGTTGCGGGCAAGATTCCAGACTATTCACCGAACCATGGAGAGATAATCGATCATGTTTAAAGCAACACCACACGGAAGGATTGGGGTAGGGGTGGAGGGGTGGGAGTGTGCAGAAACAAGATGGGATGGGGGTGGGGTTCAGACTGAAGGGCCGTGGAGACTTGTCGGATGGGATTTGGATAGCGGCCGGGGGGGGGGGGGGGGGGGGGGAGAAAGAGAGAGAGAGAGAGAGAGAGAGAGAGAGAGAAAGATTGAGAGAGAGAGAGAGAGAGAGAGAGAGAGAGAGAGAGGGTCAAAATAAACACAGACACTAGACACACATGCACAGTGACACACACCGCACACAAACACACACACACACACACGTGACACACACACATACACACACATACACACACACACACGCGTGTAAACAGACAGACCTTCGGACAGCCAGCCAGCCAGCCAGACAACCCAGCCAGCCAGCCAAACAGACACTGCTGCGAACACTGACAGCAATACGGACACTCTGACCTCGATATATCCAGCCGGGTTCTAAGTATTGAATTCGACATTGTCCTTCCTGAATGCCAATGACTTGACTAGTGCATGCTAGTTTTGGCATACCTTGAAATGAAATGACACCTGACTCAAGGTGACATGAAGAATAAGCCGGTACCGGCATAGTCATTGTTGGTAAGTGCGTGGACAATCCCATGTGATTGTGTAAGTAGGTCAGTCAAGGCAATAAAACTAATATGCGACCGTGCGGCCTCAGAACCCCTTTCCAATTCCCAGAACAGTGAATGACTGTTGGTGTCGTGTTTAATGACTATAGCGTAGAGAACACAAGGTGAACCTGCCAATCAAACAAACAACCGAACAATAGATACAGTGTGAGTGTGTGTGTGTGTATGTGTGTGTCAGTGTGTGTGCGTGTGTGTGTGTGTGTCGCGCCGGGCCAGGCAGGGAAGGTCAGTGTTCTGAACGTGCGTGTGTGTACGCACGTGCATGTGTGTCTGTCGCTCTGGAGTTTCTGATGTGTCTATCTGTCTGTCTTGTCTGTCTGTCTGTGTGTGTGCCCCCCCCCCCCCCCATGCATTTATCTGTGTCACAGCGGCCAAACCATGCACCAGTACCACTATAACTCGCACTACATAAACGGCCCGGGTAGCGCACAGACAAGAAAGCGTCTTCCCGGTGTGAGATTAGCGGGTAAACAGCGCATAGAATTACCCATAAATAAGCTTCTATAGTAGGTCACGAGGGCACGTTGTTCAAGACAATCCGGCTAGCCTGTTGCAACACGTTGTGTCAATAATTTACAGTGCAACGAGAACCACAGCAAGCTAGTCAGTCTGAGGCCGTACAGCCAAGGCTCTGCCCACTCGAAATAGTTGAAGAAGGACTGGAACTACTATGGAAATGTCAGACACTCCGATTGCAAGATCTGTAGACAGGGCACCGACAAAAAAGCTTGGAGGTTGGAGAGAGAAATGTATGTACCCCCACTGACACAACAACTACAACGACGACGAAGACAACGACGACAGCAGCAACAGAAACAATAACAACAACACCAATAACAATTAACGTCGACAACAAGATCAAGAAAAACAAGAACAAGAACAAGAACAAGAACAAGAACAACAACAACAACATGCAACTACAACAGCAGCGGCAGCAACAACAACAACCACATAAGCTGCAGCTGCAACAAGGAAATAAAAAAACATAGAAAGAAATAACCAAACTCAGTAGACTTTAGAAATAAATAGATAAAAGAAAGCAAAACAATAACGACAACCATATGCCACCATGTATATATCACGTTCTTTTGCCAATCACAGCCAACCCCTCACTATAGCGCTTTGGCTTCAAGTTCTTTGAAAGTTGCATTGAGTACATGTCGATTTTTTAACAGTTGTTTTTAATTTGTGGCCGTTGATTGGGTTATCATGCCTTGACCAGAAAGATGGTTTGAGAAATTGTCGACCTCGAATTGATCGAGGGGAAAGTCTTGATAATTTTTGACCCTAACCCTAACCCTAACCCTAGCCCCTTTAAACACCACCCCCGCTCGGCCACACAATTCACCATCTCACCCTAGTGAATGTACAGTGACATATATATATATGCATTGAAGGAAACCCGGAAGAATTTGTTTGCATTTAGCGGTTTTGTTTTAACTTGCTCTCTACACTCTCCCCAGTTATTGGACGAAACAAACCTACGATTCGCAGTAACGAAAAGGGGGTGATCCGGTGACACTGAACTTAGTTTTTACACCAGTTCTATTCCAGCAAAGTTATCCCCCCCCCCGCCCCCCCCTCCCCCCCAAAAAAAAGAGTTTCGTAAAGCAATATCTTTGAAAATTGCTCGCTCTTTACAGAGGGCACCTAGGATGTTCTCAAGCGGTGAATGCTTAAACGAAAGGGTGTTTGTGCTGTATGTAAAAGCCTGACAGTGTATGTGACCAGAAACTGATGGTTTACGGGAAGTTTACTGTGCCTTTAAACACACGGATATATATTTTTGCCTTCAGGAAAGAATCACCAAGGAAGAATTTGTATCAAGGACGCACGCAGGTTGTGAATCGGAAATGCGATATAGAAACATGTGAAAGCGCCCCTGTGTGTGTGTGTGTGTGTGTGTGTGTGTGTGTCAGTGTGTGTGTGTGTGTTGTGTGCGAGCGTGTGTGTGCGTGCGTGTATGCGTGCGTGTGCGTTAATGTGTGCCGGTGTGTGTGTGTGTGTACCGGTGTGTGTGTGTGTGTGTGTGTGTATGTGTGTGTGCCGGTGTGTGTGTGTGTGTGTGTGTGTGTGTGTGCGTGCAGTGCGTGCCAGTGTGTGCGTGCCAGTGTGTGCGTGTGTGTTTGTGTGTGTGTGTGTGTGTGTGTGTGTGTCACGGTGTGTGTGTCACGGTGTGTGTGTCACGGGTGTATGTGTGTGTGCGTGTCTGTGTGTGTTGTTGCGTACGCGTGTCAGTGTGACACTTTACGGCACTTTTAAAGCAGTCAGTCTGTCATGCAAGATTAACTGGAGCACCGAACTTGAAGCTGTAAAGATGAGACTTGCTAGTTGTTTACTTAACCCTTGAACGGCAACACCAAAATAAGGTCATATTACGGTAACTAAAACTCAATGGACTATAGAAACCAGAAATCCGTATCCTGAAAGTCTTCCTGCTTCACCGGTGCAGATGTACCTGAAAAACAACGTTTTACAATTCAAGGATACTTTGAGAAAGCTGACGGATGTGTTGGTTCTATTTATAGTAGGCCCACGCCGGCTTGCAATAGCAACAACAGTGGCCTTGCATGGTTAGAAACGCGGATTCCGAAAAACCCCAGTGTGCGTTCTCGACTGACACAGTCAACTGGGCAAGCATTACAGTGAAGACAACATTTCAAAAGAGTGCATTTTAACTTCGTGTTTCTCATGTGATTTTACTTCTCGTTAAGGTAAGTTTTAACTTTTTGTTTGAATTGTTTTGATCGTAGTTGAGTGTGCCACTTTCAGCTTCCTCTTCTTTTCGACCGTCGGCGTTTTTGTGGTCTTGCTCGACCCTGTGTCGAGTCAGCGACAATAGCGAAAGTATTCACTATTATTAAACAGGAAATGAAGTGCACTTGAAAACTGTTAGTTATCATTCACGTGTCCACTGGTCGAAAATGAGCAATATGTGCCAATATTGTTCGTGATGAAACCATAGTCTGATCTCATGTCTCAAGTGAGTGTTGCATTTGTGGTTTGGTCAAGTTTCAATTGCAACCACGGACCTGCCTCACTGACGCGGTCATCTGTTGAAAGTATTCGTTAAAACAGGAACAGAATAATCATTGAAGGTTATCCGTATAGCTTATTAGTCACTGGTAGCAAACTTGAAATACTTGTCAGTTTTGTCTGTGTTAAAACTATACCTTGATCTTGTCTTGAATTTTGATTTAGTGTTGCTTGAATGGTTACAAACCTTCTTCAGGTCAGCTGATTCAATAGAGAAACAGTTCAGCTTATTGTCTTAAATAGTTATACCGTGTGTATTGCAGTTTAAACTGCTAATGGGCAGAATATACCTACGCAGAGTCAGCGGCATGCGTTGGGGATTATGACGAGAACTTGGCCTGTTTTCCTTTCACGCAACGTGTAGCGGGCTGGTATACTCTGCAGTGCGTCGTCGGTCCTGCTGAAGTTACATAGGTGAGCGGAGCCCCTAACATTTCAGCCGTACAGCGGTCCCGATTCAACATTGGTTTCCCCAAAATGAAGAAAAATAAAAAAAATCAGAAAAGATTTAAATTTTCCCCGGAAATTAAAGTTTGTAAACTTGAACGATCGTTCCCAGAAGCCGACATGACCGAGTGCAGTTCCCGAGGAAGAACATACTCCACCCTTTAAACAGAAACTGCGCAATAAATAGAGATAGAAACAAAACACCTGTGACCTCTCTGCATTGCAGAATAATTGTGACTTTGACCCTGAACCTGCAGCTGCATTCTTCGGCGCTGTGCTTCACTGCAGGCGAAATTAGGTCTCAAGGCTTTAACGTGTTTGAAATGTTTCATTTTCACCTGTCAAACCGCGGCAGGGCGTTCGGGGGGGGGGGGGGGGGGGGGGGGGGGGGGGGTATTTCTGAACACACAAAAAGAAGAAAAGCGTCAACCGAAAAACCAGCCAAGCAAGCAATCTTTTCCGAAAAACAACGTTCTCCGCCCTTCACACAGAAATTACGTAATAGATGAAAAATGAGGGTTAACACATGTGATCCCGCTGCGCTACAGAATAGTTACGGTGTTCGTAGACCCGGAAGCTTTGTCACTGTGCATCGAAGCGTAAGACTAAGAGATTGCTGAATATAAAGATGCACGTTTTGAGAATAAAGGGTAATAGTTTGTGACTATCTAATGGCTTACCGGGCCTCAAGGTTATATTTTCTTTTGACGCGCTGGGGAGCATTCAAATCAAGAAAAAAAGAAGAAAAAAAGGGAGAAAAACATGCTCCCCCCCAAAAAAAACCAGCCAACCAATGCCCTGACCTCCACACACCCCAACTCCGCCCCAACCCTCCTGACAAGAAACAAAAACCAAGAGCAAAGAAAAAAAAGCAACAACAAAAACAACAAACACAAAAGTCTGGACATGTATTATGCGAAATCAAAGCGCTGTCTGGTTAGTACACTTCAGTAAAACGTTACTTATCTTCGAGGTGCATTTTTTGCATTAGAGCACGCAAGACTGCTAAATATTGTTTCATGTTTTGAGAAAAAAACTAAAGAGATTAATGCAGCAAGAGCTTACAGCTTGTTCTGAGAAATAAACGGGAAATCCTCTTCTATCTTAAGACGTTACCCCCCTAACACACACACACACACACACACACACACACACTAACACACACACACCCACCCACCCACCCACACACACACACACACAGCCACACACACTCACATACACACTCGGCACACACACACACACACTGTGACACGCACGAACGCATGCACACACACACACACACACACACACACCCTGATTCTCCTCCAAACTCCGTTGACGTTTCCCTCTCCCCTTCACCCCCCTCCCCCCCCCCCCACCTCTTCGCCTTGTGACTTCCTCTATACAAACAACACACTGCTCCGCAAAATGCCCCCACAGCGTATACGTAACATGATATGCTTTAAAATTGCATGTGCATGTGACATACGCATTCAATTCAGTTTCTGAGGAACAGTGGCAGCGACTTTAACGCACCGCACATCTGTCACTTGCTCAATAAGAGAGCAGTCCGAAGCAGGTTACAGAAGGAGAGATATGGGTTCCCTTTCGTTCAACGTATTTACCCACTACAATGGAAACCCCCTTTTAAGACCCCCCCCCCCCCATCCCATTCAAGACTCCCTTCTTTTTCAGACCTTGTTTTCTAAGACTTTTGTGTTGACATCCTCTGTAAAATTACCCCCATTTTAAGACTCCCTCCTTTTTAAGACCCGATTTTCTCAGATTTTTGGAGGTCTTAAAAGGGGGGTTCCACTGTATTTGCGCATGCCACGTCTCATTTCGCTTGGTTTTATTCGGCACTGAAGTTTATATCAGTGTTGATTTTCAGGCCGACAGATTGACTAAATGTTTTTGATATTACTTTACACGAGTTTTTTTTTTTTCTTTGGGGGGGGGGGGGGGGGAAGGGGGGAGAGGGGGGGAGCACTTTGAACCAGTGTGGTCTTAACTCATTTATCTTGAATGACGTATTCCCGAAATAACTCTGTTGGATTTGTATGGGGTGTGAGAGAGTGAATTGACTCACTAAACGTCAGAGTGTTCACTCTTGCACAACCCATAGTTATCGCCCAACATCGTCTATTCTGTGATGTGCGATTCAATTGTGTCAGCAAAATGTTGCTATCTGATGCATCTGATAAACAAAAATAAGAAGTAAGCGCTCTAAATGCATACGCCATTTCTTTGGTACTTGATACAGTTTTTATATATATCCTGAACGCAAATCAGAGTAGTTTTACCTTTCTCACCCTTATTAGCACCCCTGGACCTCTTTTTGATAGGGAGGGGATATATATCTTTTCAATCAAAGTCATCATGACCAAGGTACAATCGTTTTACGTAAGCTGTCACATTAGTTATGGATCAACGTTTGACGCCTGTCTTGACACTCATTTTCTACGGGACACCAGTTTTGCCAAAAGTTCAAGAAGTTGTTTTTTTCTTAAAAAAATGTAATCAATCATTATTTTTTTGTTCAAGTTGTCCAACTGTGCGAAGTCAGTATCTTTCAGGGTTTGTTGTTGTTATTATTGTTGTTGTTGTTGTTGTTGTATTCAAATCTATCGCAACATTTTGTTATCTAACATTTTGATAACCTGAGTATAACATTTTTTTTTGGTTTGAATTTATAGTTGTTGTAATTCAGTTCTGAGCGTAACGCAGTTGTTCACGTTATTTACCCGTATCACACCCCGCCCTCTCTTTCACCTTTGATGGGAATCTGATATCTTTTCTGTCAATGTCATTATGACCCACGCGCAGCTCTTTACTTACACGTCAGCTGTTACATTATTATGCCACAGTCTGTTATGCGTCTAATGTATATTTTATATAGCATAGTGTTATTAAATTGAACAGTTAATGACATTTTTTTGTGTATATATAGTGCTGACCTTACAATATTGTGCTTTTTTTCAGAACGTTGTTTCAGATCATCGACTAATGCTATGTTTGTTTTACAGGCGTTTTGTAATTTTGTAGCCATACAGATTCAAATCAGGTGCAATTAATCCGAGATTAGGGCCACACAGACAAAGGCAGATCGAGACACACAGAAACACAGAGAGAATCAGACCTAGACACACAGACAGACAGACAGACAGACAGTCAGGTACGCAGACTGACACGCACGCAGACTGACACGCACGCGCGTACGCACGCACGCACGCACGCACGCACGCACGCACACACGCACGCACACACACACACACACACATAACTCTGCTCTAGCTTTGAATAAAAAAATCTTTGCTTTAGGAAATCGTTTCACTTCCGAAGAATGGGGATAATTGATTATTCTTTGGCGAAGGCCAGCGTTGTGAAGAGTCTGTATGGACCTTTTGTGTAGGCAGAGTTTTATGCAAATGACACATTTTTGTTGAACGCCTCATCTACATAACGAGTTTTGGATGAATTTTTCAGATTTGGGAACGAGAATTGACTTAATGTTTCCATAATTTTATCACCAAAAATTGCGGATAATTTTGTAAGAAAATGTTTGGCTCGGTGTAATAATGGCATTAGTGTTCTAGATGGTCGAACGTGTAGCAAAGACCTGTACGTTTACATGTAGATATTAGGTCACCCGTGACTCATTTTTTTCTCCAATGTTCCAAATGCATACGTTGTTTTGCACGTGTTGAAAATTCTCACCGACCAGGTTGTGTCCGGGGTCTACGTGAATATGCCCACCAAATTTGAAGCAGATCCATCGAGAACTTTGGCCGTGCATCGCGAACACACACACACACACACACACACACACACACACACACACACACACACACACACACACACAGACACAAGTAGTATATATATATATAGATGGTATGAACGGCACAGTTGTATTGTAGTGAGCAATGCACTGCGCTTTAGTGCACTGCATATAAACTCTTCAAAAAAAGACAAGGACAGCTCAAGAAAATGTTTTTTTGTGTGTTTCTGTTTTACGTGGAGGCATATAGTTGGTACAGTACCTTATTTCCTCAGTGTGTCACTTTGTAAAACAACAAAAACCCTCGTAGGCACCGTTCATGGCCAGAACTATGGCGCAGCACGTGCATCATAAATGTTTGCCCTGGTGAGTTTTGCGCCGATTTCATAGGACTTTGAAAACCACCATCTTTTCCCATTGAGCAGAATCTTTATATACACGTGCGTAGCATGGTATGGTATGGCATGGTATGGTATATGGTATGGTATAGTATGGTATGGTATGGTATATGGTTTAGTTTTTGTATGGTGTGGTATGGTATGGTATATGGTATGGTTTTTTATGGTGTGGTGTGGTATGGTATGGTATGGTTTTTGTA
Source organism: Littorina saxatilis (assembly GCF_037325665.1). Lineage (NCBI taxonomy): Eukaryota > Metazoa > Mollusca > Gastropoda > Littorinimorpha > Littorinidae > Littorina > Littorina saxatilis. Next base: position 86,159,101 of record NC_090246.1, on the reverse strand, counting down.
TGGTGTGGTATGGTATGGTATTGTATTGTATGGTATGGTATGGTATGGTATGGTATGGTGTGGTATGGTTTTGTATGGTTTGTTTGTTTGCTTAACGCCCAGTCCACCACGAAGGGTGATATCAGGGCGGTGCTGCTTTGACATTTAACGTGCGCCACACACAAGACAGAAGTCGCAGCACAGGCTTCATGTCTCACCCAGTCACATTATTCTGACACCGGACCAACCAGTCCTAGCACTAACCCCATAATGCCAGACGCCAGGCGGAGCAGCCACAAGATTGCCAATTTTAACGTCCCGGCCGGGGTTCGAACCCACGACCTCCCGCTCACTGGGCGGACGCCTTACCACTAGGCCACCGTGTTGCGGTGTTTTGTATGGTATAATGGTTTTTGTATGGTGTGGTATGGTATAGTATATGGTATGGTATATGGTATGGTTTTTGTATGGTGTGGTGTGGTATGGTATGGTATGTTTTTTATGGTGTGGTATGGTATGGTATTGTATGGTATGGTATGGTATGGTATTGTATGGTATGGTATGGTATGGTATGGTATGGTATGGTATGGTATGGTGTGGTATGGTTTTGTACAGGGTGACCCCAAACAAATGCAACCCACAAAAATGTTAATAGCTTCAGCATCTGTTGACAGAATAACTTCATATTTGGAGGACATACACTTCAACCCATGCATGACCCTTCCATAAAGTTACAATTTCATAGATCAAATGGTCTGACTTTTGTTCAATTTCAACAAAAAGTTGCCAAATTCGGGGATCGATTCAACAGCACGAGGTTTGCTGCTGCCACGTATACATTGTGTTGTTTGGTCCCGTACAGAACTGTTTCGTATCAAACTACATTGCAATGGATTGTATTGTGTCGGACGGCTTCCTTAGGAGCAGGAAAAGATCACTAGCTTTCCGGATATCTTTCAGCCTTTCATATTTTGTTGACACGCAAGAGCGTTTGTGAGTTTGTCCATGTTCCCCATCCCGGCTAAACCGTGTGCACATGAATGGCCATTGTCCGTTGGCTTAAGAATTTGATATTCGTGAATAATTTGTCATCCCTCCGTAGTACTTCCGCAGCAACTGCAACAACAACAAGAACCGTCATTCACACATTTCAGCGACAACGAGAAATCAAACCAACTAACATACTTCCGATCGTTAACGAAGAAAATAACATCAGCAAAAGCCACAGTGCAGGGGTTTCTGATAGTAAACACGATATTAGCATAACATTATTCATATTGATTTCTAAGCGTTCCAAATCAAAAAGGCAATGCAGAGGATTAATTACCTACTAAGTTGATAAATCGCTTCTGAATCCTCGACGTCTGTTTATATTGTTTTACACACAATTCGAAAATGATTGAGCTGCGTTAAGAGCATATTTGCATAATATCGTAAATATGTCGCAAGTCAATTGTATTTGCTGCATACATTTGAAAAGACAGGTAAGTAGGTCAGAAATACTGTAGTACTTATGTACCGGCTAATCTACCTGTGCCTACTTTTCGAAAATGATTGAGCTGCGTTAAGAGCATATTTGCATAATATCGTAGATATCGCAAGGCAATTGTATTTGCTGCATACATTTGAAAAGACAGGTAAGTAGGTCAGAAATACTGTAGTACTTATGTACCTGCTAATCTAGCCTACCTGTGCCGGCGGATAAATTTGCGCACGCAAACAACAGCCACCAACCCACCTACACTACCACCCATGCATCCACTGTCTCTCTCCCCCCTCCCCCACCTCTCTCTCTCTCTATTTCTTTCTCTCTCTCTTCCTCTTCCCCACCTTTCCCCTTTCCCCGCTCTTTTCCTCTGCCACTCCCCTCTCTCCGTTTTCTCTCTCTTCACCTCTCTCTCTCTCTCTCTCTCTCTCTCTCTCTCTCTCTCTCTCTCTCTCTCTCTCTGTCTGTCTCTCTGTCATCAAGTTAAGTTATCCCCTGGTATCCGTCCAAAGATTCAACCACGCAACAGTAACTTTGACAGACCCATTCACAAACACCAATACAGACTAGACAGACAGACATATAGACCTGTAGACATCCAGACCGACCGACAGGCAATAACAATAACATCCTAGTAGCACTCTCTCAAGCCTGCGATAGCGAAAACCCTACCCCGAGACGGTAGAGGACCTACCAGCTAACTGAACGAAAGCAGCGTTTCTCAGAAACTGCGGTTATGGCGCACACTGACTGAGGTAATTTTGGGACACAGTGCACCAACACCAACAGCAAAGCGAATCAATACGCGCTCTCAGCACAGGCACACGAAGCAGTAAAATGGATTTCAGTTCCTCTTCTTCTTCAGTGTTCGTGAGCTTAAGCCTTTAAGTGCCCTCGTATTTGCAAGTTTTTGTAATTTTAATTTTTTTTTTAACGTCTCGTGTCGTTTTGTTTCCGCCCTTTAAGGCAGTCATACTCCGATTTCGTGGGGATTACATGTACTGTTTCAGTTCAACTGTCCCCAGTGATAGAATGAGAGATCAATATGTATAGCCGTGTGTGGTGATTTGTTGACACCTGGTAGAGGCAGGTCTGAATATTTACGAGACAAACGTGTTTTGATTGTCTGTTGCCTCTGTTTATAGCCACATTTATTTATCATATATATATATACTAGATGAATACCCGCTTCGCCGGGTACGGCTTCGCCGGGAAGAAGTAGAGCCGAATACCCGGCTTCGCCGGGGACCCGGCTTTGCCGGGTGTACGACGGCTTCGCCGGCGCACCGTACGAAGGAAGGGAGATAAACGCGCAAAACACTGGAGAAGATAAGGAAGAGTTACTGGGAATGGATGTACAGAAAAACCAAAATCGGTTCAGCGCTGCGCGCTGAGAGCACGCACGTGTTCAAAATTTTCCACGATTGTGTCCGGGGTGTACCTGAATATGCCCTCCAAATTTGAAGCAGATCCATCGAGAACTTTGGCCGTGCATCGTGGACACACACACACACACACACACACACACACACACACACACACACACAACACACAGACACACAGACAGACACACACACAGACAGACACAAGCCGTATATATATATAGATATACATATATATATATAGATATATATTTTTTGTATCAGTCGTTTGTCCCAGTTTTACTGCTAGTTTTAATTGTCTGTACATAGTTGTTATTAAGATCTGTTGTCTTATTGTGTTACTAAAATGTTCTTTGTTTCCACCATTTGCCTGTTGCTAAAAATACACACACGTGAGGTACAGCGGTGCCTGCGTTGAAAGGACACCTGAATGCTCTCTATTTGCATGACCACACTCTACCTGTAATGTCAGGCCACCTGCAATGTAGGTAACAATGCTGTTCGTTCATCGCAGGTATTGTGGAACCTGCTCTTACGACCACCTTTCAAAAGCGGCCACCTACCCACAACGACCATTTGGAAGGATCCCAGACGGGGTTTTCTTCTTTATATTAAATGCACCTTTCTATAGCGACCAACTTTCTATAACGACCAGTTTTGGTCGGTCGCTTGAGTGGTCGTTATACATATGTTACGACTTAGGCGGCGTGTCAAGGCCTCGGGGTCGAGTTTGATGAATGTAATTTTGTACACATTCAAAGCTGTCCTTAGAAAATATGATTACAGTAATTACTGTCACGTAGCGTGAGTTTATCCGTGTAATTGTCCATGTTATAGCTGTGAAATGTGCAATATGTGTTTAGCTGTTTAATTAAATAAGTTATAAAGAACACACGCAAAGAGAAAAAAAAGAAGATGAAAAAACAAAACACCCGTAAAAACTCACACAGATAAAAAAGAAGAAAAAAAAACTACCAAGAAAGGTTCTCGGTTTTTTTTTAATAATTCGTGGGCGTTGGCAAACTACTTGATTTGTATTTATTGCAGTTATTGTCGTAGAGTGTGCAACGGTATGTTACGGTTTACCTGTGTAAGGCCCCCAAAAAAGAGGTCTGTTTACGGTAACATAGGCCAAAAAAATAGGGTCAGTAGGTCGGGATTTTTTTTTTTCTTTTCAAAAAACCATATTTTTACGTTATTTTCTTATTTTTTTATTTTTTTTCCCAAATGCCAAAAAAAAGTCTAGGGTCGCGCGAAAAAAAAAGGGTCGGTCGGGTTACCGTAAACAGACTTTTTTTTTGGGGGGGGCCTAATATAGCAGTTATAACTGTACAATGTGCAGATGTGCGTCACAGTTTACCTGTGTAATGATAGCATAGCCTTACCGTGTGCAACTGTGTGTCATACTGAGTTTATCTGTGTAATGATATCATAGCCTAACCGCGTGCAACTGTGTGTTACTGTTTACCTGTGTATTTTTAACAGCTCAGAGTCAATCGCGCAACGGTGTGCAGCCCGTGTCACTCTTTACCTGCAATCAATACCGATTGATCTCGCGCTGACACTATATTGGCTGCTCAGGTGCGTATTCACCTACACTTTATTTTCTATGCCAAGGCTTGCCTACGCTGCAAAAAGCGAACAACAACGTGAACGGTACCCACCCAACAAACGCTTTGGGTCGACGGGCGGGTATACTCTGACACACAAATCCGAAACCCGGTATACTTCCTGGTAGCGTTGTCACAGACAAACAGACCGCTACCGAGTCAAATGTAGTTCGCTAGTTCAAAACAGCAGGCTGCGGTGACATAATGAGAGCGGTTCTATGTGACACAGAGACCCTGTGACACAACGGCCCTGTGACACATAGAGTACCCCCGACATAACAGCGTCAGTTTTTTTGTCAACCCGTACGAGGTCGTAAAGTTGCACTGAATGACAATATTGTAAATTTTTTGCCTGCAACCTCTGTGAACGTTTTTGCAGCAACGTTGGCAGTCTTTTTATAAAACTGTGTGCAAGATCGTACAGTAGCGGTGACAATATCGTCATTATCGCTACAACTCTGCGCAAAGTCGTTCAGCAACAGGTATAATATCATCAGCCTTTGTACAAACGTGTGTGCAAGGTCGTACAGTAGCGGCAACAATATCTTCATTATTGCTACAACCTGTTTACAAGGTCGTCCGGCAACGGTTAAAATATCAACAGCCTTTTTACAAAACTGTGTGCAAGGTCGTACAGTAGCGGTGACAATATCTTCATTATTGCTACAACCTGTGTGCAAAATCGTCGAGCAACAGTCATAACATCGTCAGCCTTTTTTTGTGCAAAACTGTGAACAAGATCGCGCAGTGGGATGTGCACACTTTCCAAACGGACACGATCAGTAACAACATACGAGAGACTCTGTTTGCACGGTTCATGACCGTGGGTTGGGAGACAGTTCTGTATGTTTAGAGGCGTTAAAGGTGAGTTGGTATCATATTCATCCTCTTCTCTCTGCGTGTACTTTTGTAGAGCAAGGCTGCTTGGTTTAAAAAAAAGTTTCAAGAATTTCAAATAAAAATACCGCCTACATTCATTTGAAACAAATAAGTACAATAACCAATGCTTATGAGCGTGCTTTTGAAAACAGTATTCGGTAGGACTTGGCGGACGATTAAAATGTGCAGAGCTTGAACAAAATGTTAATTAAGAGAATAGTGGGGGGGGGGGGGGGGGGGGGGACGTGTAAGAGGTAAACAAGGAAATATATAGAGAAAAAAAACAAAACAAGGCTGCTTGAATTAAACACAAATATAACCGTTTTTTGTTAGCCGAATTTATTTTTCTATTTTTTAAAATTCTTTTACAGAAAAAACCCACCTACCACATTGTAAAATTTGGCGCTGTATTGCACTGATGCACAAAATCTCGTGTAATCATTTAAATTGCATTAGTGTTTATTATTGTTCATGCAATATCGCTGGTAACATGCATAAAATAATTACCAACACAATGCGGGCAAGATAACGCATGTACTTGAAGTTACACAAGATAAAAATAGTCCCGGTAAACAAGTTAATATGTACAATCATAAAACAAGAATTGTAGGTTATTGGAACGTTTACTTATCTACAAAAAATGTACGGGTGTCATTTTTCACCAATAAGGTAACATCTGTTTTGCGTCCGTCTGGCGTATAGAGTTGTAATGATAAAGCTTTGAGCATAACGCAGAGAACATGCAGAAATGTTGGATGACTTTGGTTTGGGGTATATTTGCGCATTTTTCTGCTGAAGATGAAAGCCCGATTTTGTTATCATAGTAACTAGGCTTCATTCAGGCTGAAAGCTTATTGATTTATAAATCATTATGTTAATTCGTGTATGTTAATTAGATTGAAGCACTTTAGCCTATGCATTCTATGCATAGAATGTTCAATACAGAATTAATGAACACATGGCACACCATACTTTAGCTGCTATGGACACTTTGTTTGTAAAGATTCCGGAGGAGGAAGAGCTTAGAAACTGAGCATTGTACTCTGTTTGACGAATAATTAATTTGTCAAACCACTTGCAATGGATTCTGTGCTGTGAATGGGCTCATTAAGCACTCTTTTTCTGAAATACGAGCACCTGCAAATCCTATTTGGAATTCTTTTCAGCATGAAATGCACACCTGAATAAACTAGCACCTATCAGCTAATTTCAGTAGTTATTCTTCAATAAAAGCTTAAGAGATAACACGACCCTTAGCAACTAACACGGGGACCAGAACTGTGTAAACAAAATCAGGTCACAGTGACCTTGAGCCCAGTCATGCGCGTTGAAACCTGCAAGTACTGTAATAGGACTAAGCTTTAGAGGATTTGACTCGCATGCATACACTGAAATATCTTGCGTGTACACTATCTCCAGATATGTATAGTTAAAGCTGAAACTTAGTGCACAAAGTAGGACATTTACAGCCGTTATCTTGTGGTTGAGAGGAAATCAAAATACTCATCATTCCCCATTGACTGGCCATCATTCCCCATTGACTGGCCATCATTCCCCATTGACTGGCCATCATTCCCCATTGACTGGCCATCATTCTCGCCATTTTCGAGTTCATGATCTGTATCATAAATGTCTGTCTGTCCGTCCACTTAAAAAACTCTTGGGACTAAGTACCTGTACCTGTTATTTTATTACGTTTTGTTTTGTCATAAATTAAACGTTCCAATATTCGGGCAATAACTTACAATTCTTGTTTTTTTTAAATTCTTGAGGGTGAAAATTCAGACATTTGTGAAAATTCGAGTTTCAACTTTCAGACGGAAAGAACGACAACCATGATTACCATATTTTACCATTTTTACGCACAAGAATCGTAGATCGAGCGTGTCGACAAATAAATCTCCACCCACCCCTCATCCATGCCTCAAGCAAAATCTCACGTAAGCCTACAAATCCCAAGAAAATGTTATGCGTCTGCAGAGTCTGCAGTATCTGCAAACGGGCACTTAGGAATTCATGCATAGAAATGATACTAAACACATGAAGAAGGATCAGTCTTTTCACACCGGAATGGGTACAGTTGACATGTAGCTTTCTTGTAGAATATATTGTTATTGCCAGCAGTCCAAACTATGAATCTGTCAAATTGCCTAAAGCCCACATCGCCCTCAAAACAATACTGGATCTCAAAACACAGATAGACTGTCAACGTTCCAAAATTCAGAATCCAAAAACAAGAATTGTAGGTTATTGGAACGTATAATTATTGACAACATAATAATGTTAACGTCTTGTTTCTTCAATAATAAAACATTCCAAAAACCTGCAATTCTTGTGTATTGATGTTGGATCTCGTATTCCCGAAGCGATTTACAATGATTTTGTGGTCTCTTGTGTACTCACTTCACATTCCAAAGTGGAGGTTTTGCAGTGTTCTCCTTATGTAATTCCTTAAATGCACATTGTGTTGCATTCCATACAATGTACTTCTGTATTTTATATGATTGAATTTATATTTTTAATGTGCATCTGTCTTTATGTGTTGTATAAAGGACAGGTTGGAAGAATAGGCTTTGCCTAAAACCTTTATCCTTTTGTAATAAAGTTCTGAGTCTGAGTCTGAGTCTCTCTCTCTCTCTCTCTCTGTCTCTCTCTCTCTCTCTCTCTCTCTCTGTCTCTCTCTCTCTCTCTCTCTCTCTCTCTCACTCACTCTTACATAAAAAAAAGAGAAAGAGAGATAGAGACAGACATACAGACAGACAGACAAAGAGAGAGAGAGATCAAATCAAATCAAATCAAATCAAATTTTATTTTTCGAGGGTTGTGGCGTAAGCAATACAACGAGCTTTTTTTCAACCAGCCCTCGCCCAGAGAGGGGACTAATCTAATCACATATTTACACGGATATTAACGTAGAAAAAAAGGTAGAGAAAAACAACAACATATGAATATTTACACATTACATATTATACACAAATATAAAGCGTCATATATGTAACGTAGTGAAAACAATGCTGAATACATGAGTAAATGTGTTATTAATTTGAGTGTTTTTGTGTGGATATAATGAACACTGATGCTTTGGACAAATGAAAATATAACCAAACGAAGAGAGAGAGAGAGAGAGAGAGAGAGAGAGAGAGAGAGAGAGAGAGAGAGAGAGAGAGAGAGAGAGAGACAGACAGACAGACAGACAAGAGAGAAAGATAGAGAGACAGACAGGAGAGAGAGAGAGAGAGAGAGAGAGAGAGAGAGAGAGAGAGAGAGAGAGTATTGTTTTGTTTCCCGTTGGCAAACTTTGACGCTGGAGATACTCAACATACAGTGTGGATCTCAAGCATGCCCATACCTATCTCACGCGTCTTATCTTATAACGGATCAAATCGCACGTTTGTTTAAACCCAAATCCAGCAGTGACAAGAGTTTTGATTATATTGTCTTTCTTGTTGGTACATGTTGCCGACAGGCGCAGTGCATGGCCTAGTGGATAAGACATCGGCCTCCTAATCGGAAGGTCGTGAGTTCAAATCCCGGCCGCGGCCGCCTGGTGGGTTAAGGATGGAGATTTTTCCGATCTCCCAGGTCAATGTGTGTGCAGACCTGTTAGTGCCTTATCCTCCTTCGTGTGTACACGCAAGCACAAGACCAAGTGCGCACGGAAAAGATCCTGTAATCCATGTCAGAGTTCGTTGGGTGATAGAAACACGAAAATACTCAGCATGCTTCCCCCGAAAGCGGGGTATGGCTGCCTGAATGGCGGGGTAAAAACGGCCATGCACGTAAAAACCCAATCGTACCAAAACATGAGTGAACCTGGGAGTTTCAGCTCATGAACGAAAAAGAAGAAGGTACATGTTGCAGACTGGCTGACGTTCTCCAGGAAAATGTACACACTTTGCCGTCACAAATATTACATTGACATAGTTATACCTTTCATTTAGGAATAAAGTTGCTCCGATCAGCTACACATCCGTAAACACTAATACAAAATGTTTAACAAAATAACAATCGAACAAGACATTTCATTCACGAATGATGTGTGAACGTGACTGTCTCTTAAACATTTTTACTGAAGTTGCATTTCTTATCTGTTGGGGGAAGGAGTTCCAGAGAAACGCTCCCGAGAAGGCTAAGCTCGATTTGTAGAGGTCTATGCGAGGTATAGGAGGGATGATTTTTTGGGACCCATATCTTTTTGTGGCATGTTTGAAATGTGATTGCAAATATCTAGGACAGTCGTCATTTAGAATTTTATACATGAACACAGCCTTGTTTAACGTCAACTGATCTTTCAAGGGGAGGAAATTCAAGAGCTTTAGTTTATCATCCGTGGACCTATTCAAATCATGCAGAATAAGTTTTGCAGCTCGGCGATGCAGGGAATTGAGTCTTTTTAAATGAACACCACTGCAGTTATCCCAAAGTGTCGATGCGAAGTTTATATGAGGCATTATGTGGGCGTAATAGAACATTTTGAGTGCTGCAGAATCTGCGTAATGCCCTAATTTTGATAACAGAGAGAGAGAGAGAGAGAGAGAGAGAGAGAGAGAGAGAGAGAGAGAGAGAGAGAGAGAGAGAGAGAGAGAGAGAGAGAGAGAGAGAGAGAGAGAGAGAGAGAGAGAGAGAGTGTCCTTCGCGGGGGGTATGCAGTGCCTTGGCATGACCAACCGGCTGGCAGAAACTATTGCACTTGCAGTCATGACTTGTATTGATACGCTTGCCAGGAAGTGTACATTGAGGCAGATCCATTTGGAGGTCAGACACGCTGATTGCCTGACCGCTGAGTGATTGCATTGACCAATCAAAATGTCGAATTAACAAAGAAGGATTTACAGCGGTCAGGCAATCAGCGTGTATCACCTCCAAATGGATCTGCCTCAATGTACACTTCCTGGCAAGCGTATCAATACAAGTCATGTGTTTCACGTGTCGCCATGACTGCAATAGTTTCTGCCAGCCGGTTGGTCATGCGCACGAACGATAGACAAATCAAGGGAAATGGAAGACAGCAAGTACGCAATTTGGTGACCGAGACATAAAAAGGATGTGACCTCATGTTATAATGAATGACGAATTGTTCTAGCGAGAACGTCACTTTGTAGACTTCTCAAAAGGAACAAGCCATGGAAAAGTCAGTCTGTAAAATATAGAAAAGCACATAATAACCTCAAGCGAATTATAATGTGCTAAGCACATCGTAATTCCATGGGACTATACTTGCACCGAAGGCGATGGTAAGTACGTGACAAGTCATGAATAAAATTGATGAATTGAGGTGCCACTTCACATCCAAAAAGAAAGATCCTTTGAATGGATAGATTTACAATTACAATATCGACCTGCTGCTTTCAACATGTCGGGGTGTGCCTAAATAGTAAATTGTCTCACCTGTGATTTGTAAATGGAATCCCTCAGGCCTACGGCCTTCGGGATTCCATTTACAGGTGAGACAATTCAATAGAGTAATTACAAAATGTATGCATGGTTGAGTGTCACTCATGAAATGAACACTGTCACCACATTTAAACTCGGAATTTTGTCATTACTGGCAACAGACTGGCTTCGATTGTGTTATTTTATGTATCCTTGATAGCGGATTAAGTTAACAAGGGTTAGTGTTCATCTTCTTCTTCTTCTTCTCTCCGTTGGGACCGGGTTTATTTGATAAACGTAAGTGGTCCCGCGTTGATGTCACTTGTCGATTCCGGATGCTGTTGTTGTAGTTCGTAATCTTTATCAAATCTGAAGTCTGGGTTTTTGCTGTCTGCGCGCCGTGTGCAGACCCGGCTGTTGTACATTCCTGGGGAAGGGGGGGAGGGGTTCTGGGGAGTGCACGGTAGGCCCCGTCACATTGGCAACTATTCCGTTTCTTAGGTCGCGCAATAGCGGACCCGCGCAATAGCAGACCCGTGCAATAGCGGACCCGCGCAATAGCGGACCCGCGCAATAGCAGACCCGCGCAATAGCGGGCCGACCCCTTAGATTTGGATTATTTTTGTGTGTTATTCATATCTCTGATTGTTTTTGCATCATGTGCATTGATTCAAAATGTGTTTGAAGACATTTATAAAAGCCCTAGGCTTGTTGTTGTGTTCATATTTATAATAATTGTATACATTTTATGTAAAGTAAATGGAAATAAAACATTTTTTAAAATCAAAACCTAAGTCGTAGCATTATCGAGGGCCTCAAAGGGTTTAAAATCGTGATCGTGATTGGCGATTTTTGACCTTTCTGTGACCGTGATTGCCGAAATTTCCATTTCTGTGATCGTGATGGGACTTTGCCCGTGATCCGTGATGACAAAAAAATCAAGTCTCGTGATCGTGATCGTCATTTGTTTTCGTGATCGTGATGGGCATTATTGAAAAGCATTTTATTTTCAACGTACATTTTTCACAGCTGTATCACTCTATGATCCTCTATTCGTCAAGGTGTTCGTGATCGTGAAAACAAAAATCAAGGTAACTGTGATCGTGAAAGCTAAAATTTCCCTTCCTGTGATCGTGATGATACTCCCCCTTTGGGGCCCTCATTATCGTATCAGACCGATGTCCTGATATGGACAAAAGTGAAGGAACAGTAAGAGAAAATAAAATGGCGAAACTAACGAAGTGAGTTGGGGTGAGGATAGAAGTATGTGGGGTGAGGATAGAAGTATGTGGGGTGAGGATAGAAGTATGTGGGGTGAGGATAGAAGTATGTGGGGTGAGGATAGAAGTATATGGGGTGTGGATAGAAGTATGTGGGGTGAGGATAGAAGTATGTGGGGTGAGGATAGAAGTATGTGGGGTGAGGATAGAAGTATGTGGGGTGAGGATAGAAGTATGTGGGGTGAGGATAGAAGTATGTGGGGTGAGAATAGAAGTATGTGGGGTGAGGATAGAAGTATGTGGGGTGAGGATAGAAGTATGTGGGGTGAGGATAGAAGTATGTGGGGTGAGGATAGAAGTATGTTGGGTGGGGATAGAAGTATGTGGGGTGAGGATAGAAGTATGTGGGGTGAGGATAGAAGTATGTGGGGTGAGGATAGAAGTATGTGGGGTGAGGATAGAAGTATGTGGGGTGAGGATAGAAGTATGTGGGGTGAGGATAGAAGTATGTGGGGTGAGGATAGAAGTATGTGGGGTGAGGATAGAATTAGTATGTGGGGTGAGGATAGAAGTATGTGGGGTGAGGATAGAAGTATGTGGGGTGAGGATAGAAGTATGTGGGGTGGGGATAGAAGTATGTGGGGTGAGGATAGAAGTATGTGGGGTGAGGATAGAAGTATGTGGGGTGAGGATAGAAGTATGTGGGGTGGGGTGGGGTGGGGGGTGAATAGGAGTGGCTTGATGGGACTTTTGTTTGGCTGACGGAAGCGCTGTGTTCGTAAAATCTTAGAAAAAACACGTCATCCGATCACGTGATATGACTCATCCGGGTCACAGTCATGCCTTTTGACGTATTTCCTGTCGTTTCCCTCGACTAAAGCAACTGCAACAGCAAAGGAGGAAGAGGAAAGAAGATACCCAGGGGCGGGGATCAGTTCATTTTATGGGGGGGGGGGGGGGGGGCCGGGTTTCCAAAAGTATATTGTGAAGATATGGGTGTGAAGGCGCGAAGCGCCGAGCCAAGTCAAGTCAAGTTTTTATTGTTCATTACCCAGGGGCATTATAAACAATATTCGCAAATTCAAAAATGCACAAAGTACCAAGTGATCCAAAAAAACAAAAACAAAACGAAAACAAAAAGAAAAATAGAAGATAAGAAAAGAAAAAATGAAAAAAAATATTTGGAAAACAAAAGTACACAAACAGTGAACACAAAATATTATAGTACAGAAAATGCAAACACACACACACACATTGATTCCTGGCAATGGGGGACACAAAACGAAAATACGGTTAACAAATCCCAGCACTATGAAAAATTGCTACTAATTAATTTTATAAATTCCAAGAGTTTCGTCAACAATTTCTTATTTCTTGATACAAACAATTTTTTGTATTTAAGTGAATTTGGTTTTTTCCAGTAGAATGGTGGAATAAGTTCTGCTCTTTTTTCATTGAAAAAGTCACAAACAAACAAATAATGATACTCATCTCCTATATCTTCTGATGTACATTTTCTGCAAATGCGATTCGCTCTAGGTATATTAAGGTATCTTTCTTTCTGTACTGGCAGGTTGTTATTTGTAGTTCTAAATTTCATGAGTGTAACGACTTTTTGGAACGACAAGGATTTAATGTAGTCTTCACACACAAAACTATCTTTAAACATTCTATAATTACAAAAAATGTCTTTTGTATCCATTTCTGAGAACCAATAGCTTGCTAGGGGGGTCCGGGGGCATGCCTCCCCGGAAAATTTTGAAAAAAAAGATGCAAAATGGTGCAATCTGGTGCATTCTGAGGATGATCATTACCAGTTTCAGGCAGCAGATTTTGTCCCCAAAAATTGAAACTCAATGTAAAATAAAAAAATGCACCATGAAAATATTTTTATTTTTTGGCTGGGGGGGGGGGGGTTCCGGAAACCCCAGAACCCCCCCCCCCTCGTCCGCCCCTGATACCCGAAAAGCACACACAAAAACCTTTGTAAAGAAAGTAAGGTTTGCGATGAAGAACACGAGACGGGTAAGACAGTGCTTCATAAAACCAAAGGCGAACATCGGGAGGAATTGTTCTCCTGGAGAGACCTCCACTTGCCCCCCTGCGTTATCAGAGACTCGGACAGATGATACCTAAACAATCCACAGTGGCCTACCGAAACTGGGCCCTGGCAGCTAATTGAATTAGAATGGTGCGTCTTGACACTGGCTTTCCCCCTTTCTTTTTACATTTAGTCAAGTGTGCGTGTGTGTGTGTACATACGTGTGTGTGTGTGTGTACATACGTGTGTGTGTGTCTGTGTGTGTGTGTGTAGAGCGATTCAGACTAAACTACTGGACCGATCTTTATGAAATTTGACATGAGAGTTCCTGGGTATGAAATCCCCAGACGTTTTTTTTTCATTTTTTTTTTATAAATGTCTTTGATGACGTCATATCCGGCTTTTCGTGAAAGTTGAGGCGGCACTGTCACGCCCTCATTTTTCAACCAAATTGGTTGAAATTTTGGTCAAGTAATCTTCGACGAAGCCCGGACTTTGGTATTGCATTTCAGCTTGGTGGCTTAAAAACTAATTAATGACTTTGGTCATTAAAAATCTGAAAATTGTAAAAAAAATATTTTTTTTATAAAACGATCCAAATTTACGTTCATCTTATTCTCCATATGTTATATTTGGATTAAAAACAAGCTCTGAAAATTAAATATATAAAAATTATTATCAAAATTAAATTTTCGAAATCAATTTAAAAACACTTTCATCTTATTCCTTGTCGGCTCCTGATTCCAAAAACATATAGATATAATATGTTTGGATTAAAAACACGCTCAGAAAGTTAAAACGAAGAGAGGTACAGAAGAGCGTGCTATCCTTCTCAGCGCAATTACTCCCCCGCTCTTCTTGTCAATTTCACTGCCTTTGCTGTGAGCGGTGGACTGACGATGCTACGAGTATACGGTCTTGCTGCGTTGCAT